>NC_092374.1:134948920-135141420 GCF_030028105.1 Mobula birostris | reverse complement strand
GAGGAGGTGATGGCTGTCTTCGGAGAACTCTCAGTCTCTTTCTAATATCCCTCACTCATCCTCCTCCCGTCCCCTGCTTTCTCGGTTCTCTTACCATTTCCCAAGCAGATCAGGATAACTGCTCAGCCAGACTTTCCCTTGGTTTGACCACGCTAACGGGCAGTCCTCTGTTGTTCATGGCTGTAGTCACCTCTTTCACTGTCTGATATAGCTGTATCTCTCCTTCGTAAAGTACTCTCAGTTTAGCAGGGTATGAAGTTTGGAATTTAATCTTTTCTTGCTTTAATATTCATTTCGCTTCGGAATATTCCTTTCATTTCTGTAGGACCACCGGGTGGTAATCATGATCGAAGTATATTAACTTCCCGTTCCAAAACACCCTCCTCTTACCCCAGGCCCTTTGTAGAATCTCCGCTTTGCTCTTGAATCGAAGGAATCTAAGTACTATTGAGCGGGGCTTACTTTCTCTGTCTCCGGGAGGCCTTGGGACGAGCACACGATGCGCCCTCTTAATTTAAATCTCCATAGTTGAGGGAATCTCTGGCACTTCCTGCAGCAACTTTTCTACAAACTCCGTCATCGACAATCCCTCCGCTCCTTCGGGAACATTATAAATCCTGATATTTTTCCGTCGCGATCTTCCCTCCTGGTCAAGCAATTTACTTTCCTGTTGATATAATATTTGTATCATCCTACTTAGTATCTGTTCCACGTTTTGCATGCGATCTTCCACCTTCTCAGTTCGAGTCTCTGCCATCACTATTTTCTGATTGACGTTGGCAAGCTCGGACTTGATATCATTGAGTTGCTGTTTTATATCTTTTTGGACTTCCCTTATCTCTTCCAAAATCCTTATATTTGCCACTTCGCCTGAACGAGGCCCCGCGTCAGCTTCGCCACCATGCGCACGTGTAGGAGAGCCGCGCGTTGCACCTCTCTCTTCCATAGGCTCTGCAGTGATGCTTTTTTTTAATCTCCATTCTTTTTCCCCTTTCTTGCCCCCTTTATCAATTCAGATATTTTCGGAAGATCTTATACTTGATGGATTAACGGGGCAAAATATGCGTTTTTCCAGAGGAGCTGTTGACTTAAGTTGCCATTCTGGACGATGATGTCACTGGAACCTCAAATAAAATAGTCTTAACTATCTCTGTGGCAGTATATTTTGTTCCAATATTAATTTTAGATTTTTCTCCATTAGTGGTGTGTTGAAATAATTTTAAATTAACAGGGAAATTTATGCACAAGCTGGTAGAAAATTGAACAGCTTGGATCATGCTTTTTACATTTGGTCAAGAAATTTTAAAAATTTGGATAAAGTGGACGTTTATTGCTCTTGAGGAAATGGTGAGCCACTCCTGGTGGCAGATGTGGGTTCAGTTATGCAACATTATCATTATCCTTAAAATTTGACCCTTTCTTTTAAAATTTGGAATAATTGATTTGTCAATATTTGCAGGAGATTTTCATACAAAATGAATTGGAAATGAGTGCAGGTCAACATGGTCTCTTCAACATGCCATTTAGATCATAATTGATTTTGTCCTCAACAATATGTTACTAACCGATCCCAAATTCCTTAATTTCATTGGAATCTAAACGGCCATTGCCTGGAGATTTGAGTAAACACAGCAGCAGGAATCCACAGCATTCTTCAAGAATTTCAAAGATTCACAATGCTCTGAATAAAGGAATTTCTCCATATTTCAGCCCTAAAAAGGACCACCTCATTAAATTAAGATTGTGTCTCCCATAATCAAGGAAAACTAAATGTGAGCATGAACCATGTTGTACTTTCCAATATTAAATATTTTATTCAGACAATAGTGGCAGGTTTATGTGATGAAATATCAACAACTAAAACCCAGATAAGAAGACATGATTTGAGTAAAAATTGAAATTTGCAGCAGCATGGTTGCTTATTTGTTCTTCAAAAAATATTCTTAAAACTGAATTAATACACCCACATCTGTGTTTGTAAGTTTTGTTGGAATGTGGATTTAATAATGATTAATTATGTTATTATAGATTTCCCTAGGTAGTAAAGTAAAATAGGAAATCAAAGGGAATGATGTGGGTGATTCAGAAACCTGTGACACTCAAGTACAACGTAGATTTATTGTCAAAGTTCACGTACGTCACCAGATACAACCCTGAGATTCATTTTCCTGCCGGCATATTCAGTAAATCCAAGAACTAACATAGAATCAATGAAAGACTGCACCCAACAGGATGGACAAACAACCAGTGTGCAAAAGACTGTGCAAATACAAAAATAAATAATAATAAGCAAGCAACAAATACTGAGAGCATGAGATGAAGAGTCCTAGAAAGTGAGTTCATAGGTTGTGGGAACAGGTCACATTCCCTACCTAGCTGCCATTTTGAGTATTGACTTCTGTATTCCACATTACACTTTCCGGTGAGTGCATTTTCCCATATTACTTCCAATTGCATTTTATTTTCAACTAATGTTTAAATCTGTACCCTTTAACAATTGACTTCATCGTTGAGGGAAATGTTGATCTCAAATTGCTTAATTTGGACACCTACAATTAAATTTTCTTTGTTACAAGGAAAACAACATCAGATATTCAGCAATGTCTCAAGTTCTGCTTGGGGTAATTTCATATTTCCAGCAGTGTGCGGATAGATCGGCTGTAGTTTAACACAATATACAGTTTGATATGACCTCTCTGGTTTTGTATATTGCATCCTGCCCAATAATAGGAAGCATTCTGTATGTTAACTTTGTATGTTACATTCAATATCCTATGTTCCTTCTTGCTCTTATGAATTCAGACTTGTCCAAGTGCCCATTAATATTTTACTTGATCAGCATTTCTAAACCTTTCTGAGATGCCTTACCTGAACAGCCCCCTTCAGGTCGTGCCACAGCATCTCAATTGTGTTAAGATCTGGACTCTGACTTGGCCATTCTAAAACACAAATTTTTAAAAACATTCTGTTGTTGACTTACTCTTGTGTTTTGGAACATTATCTTGTTGAATCATTCAACTTTTATTAAGCTTCAGGTGATGTATCGCTACCCTAACATTTTCCTGTAAAAATATCTTGACACAATTTTGAATTAATTGTTCCTTCAACGATTGCAAGCTCTCCAGGTACTGAGGCAGCTAATCAGCCCCACAGTACAATGCTCCTTCAACTATTTTTCACATTTGATTGAGGTTTTGGTGCTAGTGTGCAGTGCCACTTTTCCTCCAAAGATTGCAGTGTGCATTTCTGCCAAGAATTTCAACTTTTGTCTTCATCTGTCCACAGAACATTGTCCCAGAAGCATTGTGTGACAGCCAGGTGACCTTTTACAAATTTGAGACGTGTATCAATGTTTTTTTGGAGAGCAATGGTTTCCTCCCTGGTGTCCTTCCATGAACACCATTCTTGTTCAGTGTTTTTCTTATAGTGTATAGATGAACAGAGACTTTAGCAAGTTGTAGAGATTTCGGCAGGTCTTTTGCTGTTATCTTTTGATTCTTTTTCACCTCTGTCAGCATTGCAGACATCCCACCCTGCAAAAACTCATTTCAGGGAGGTAGCAGCATCAGTTTGCGGGAGACTCCCGGAACTTCCGGGAGAGGTGGGATGTCTGCAATAGAGTAGCTCCTTAGCAGCTGGCCAGCTAGTTTAAATAACGTTAGCTATGCTAATGAACGAATGACACCTGTTAAACTCACCTCAACATGTCTTTTACAGTCTTAACCCACCATGGGCAATAGAAAAGTCACTGTTGCAAACAGTGCAGCGAGCAACACTGTCATTATTTTGACCCATATTAGGCAGGGGTACACTTTTGTGTAGTCTGGGGTGACGTATGTTTTATTTTTTTGGAACACTCTGCCATGGCTTGCGCGCGCTCTCTCCCTCGTGGTCGTCGCGCACGCTCTCTCGTGGTCGCTCTCACGCTCTCTCTTACTTTTCCTCACTCGCTCTCAAAAAAATTGATTTCCGTGATATTGTATATAATTTGCGGGCATCAGGGAGCCACTATTAATATGCCGGAGACTTCCGGAAGTTCCGGGAGAGGTGGGATGTCTGGCATTGCACCTTGTGCTTTTGATGTGATATTTGCAGGACGCCTGCTCTTGGGGAGAGTAGCAACAGTACTGAATTTCTTCCGTTTGTAGACAATTTCTCTTTCTGTGGACTGATAAACATTCAGGCCTTTAGAAATACTTTTATAGCCCTTTCCAGCTTCATGCATCTACAATTCTTCTTCTAAGGTCCTCTGAAAGCTGTTTTGATTGAGGAATGGTGCACATGAACAGATCTTTCTTGAGAAGAGCAGGCTCTGTTTGTAACCTGACTTTGTGCATCTTTTTTTTATATAGGGCCAGGCACCTCTGCAATCTACACCTAAAACCTCATCTCATGGATTGTAACACCTGACTCCAAATAGCTTTTGCAGAAGGCATTACCCCAGAGGTTCACATTTTTTTGAACCTAGACTGTGATTGTTTAAATGGTTACTCAGTATAGACAAGAGATACAATTATTTGTGTTAATAGTTTAAGCAGATTGTGTTTGTTTATTGTTGTGACTTGGATGAAAATCAGACCACATTTTATGAGTAATTAATGCAGAACACCAGGTAATTGGAAAGGGTTCACAAACTTTTTTTCTTGCAACTCTACCTCCTGATTCAGGGAGCATCCTGGTAAACCTTTTCTGCACCCTTTTCACAGGTTCCACATCCTCCTATGGTGGAGCAACCAGAAATTTCCACAATACTCCAAGTATGGTCAGATTGTTTTGTATATATCTGCAGCATGACTTTCCTTATCAATGTATTCAGCATGCCTACCAATGACAATGAACATGCCAGGAGCCACCTTTATCATTTTATCAACCTGCGTAGCCACATTCTGTGAACTGTGGATTTGGACCACAAGATTCCTCTGCATTTCAATGCTGTTAAGGTGTTCATCATTCACTTCATCCTTTCTCCTTCATTTGAACTCCCAAAGAGCAACATCTGACAGTTGCCTGGATTAAACTCCCATCTGCCTTTTCTCTGCCCATAGCTACACTCAGTGACTACTTTATTAGGTATAGAGCAGAACCTGGTGTGGTCTTTTACTGCTATAGCCCATCCACTTCAAGGTTCAACATGTGCATACAGAGGTTTTCTTCTGTATACTGTTGTTGTAATCCGTGGTTATTTGAGTTTACTGTCTCCTTCCTGTCAGCTTGAACCAGTCTAGCCATATATGGGGTGTGCAAAATTGAGTATAGACAGCAAATGAAGCAGGCTTTTCCCACTAGGGCTGGGTGAGACTAGAATTAGAGGTCAAAAATTGACTGTGTTATGTAGAGTATTTCAGGGGAACCTGAGGGAAAAACCTCTTCACTCAGGTGGTAAGATTGTGGAACGTTCCCACTGGAATGATAGATGCAGGTTCAATTTCAACATTAAATAGAAGTTTGGATAGGTACATGGATGGGAGGTATCTGGGGGGGGTTGTGATCCAGGTGTGAGTCGAGACAGAACAATAGTTTGGCATGGACTAGGCGGGTGTTTCTGTGCTGTAGTACTGACTCTATCCTTCTTTGTCATTAGTACAACCCCTCCCCTCTTTTACTCCCCTCTCTTTCATGTTAACCCAGGAACATTGAGCCAGTCCAATTACACATATAATCAGGTCTCTGTAATGGCAGCAACATTGTAATTCCATGTACAGTTGCAGGCTCTAAGTTGAGCATCCTTACCCAAATTAATTTAAACTTGAAATAAATACATTTTTGACCATAGGATCCACCACGTTTACTAGCCTGTCCCTTACTATCCTTTCAGTTTTATTTATCATACCATCTTTCTTGCCCTCAACTTTACTACCATCTTTTCCCCTTGGTTGGTATTCGCATCTTCTTACCCCTCTAGTCAAAATGTCCTGAGGACAGAATTCTCAATATAATGAGTGCAAGGCAATTTGTCTTACCCCGGTAGTCAAAATGTCTTGAGGACAGAATTCTCAATATAATGAGTGCAAGGCAATTTGACAATGTCCACGTGGCAAATTAACCCTCCAAAAAAAATCTGAAATCCATGTGATCATATGGAGTGTAGGAAATAGACCAAAAGTAATACAAAAGATTCAACAATATTGCAAATTTTCTACAATTCTATAACTGCTCTCTCAATTTCAACAGCAGGCCATAGATTGTTATGTGGAGGAAGTAACCAACTAAATTGAACTAGGAGTATCTTCACTATTAACAAACTAGAGATCAGGATTGATTAAGGATGCAGATCTGAAATGTTGACCTCTATAGATGCTGCTCAATTTGCTTGGTCCTTCCAGAATTTTTTTTCCGAGATTGCAGCTACTGCAGTTGCTTGTGTCTCGTAACTAAGAATCAAACCCTGTCTGTGGGCCTGCTATCATGTAACCCAGAGTATGATGGGTTACTTTCTTGAAGGGCATTAGTCAACCATGAAAATCTGATTCGGAATTCAGAAACTGTCTATTCTGACTCAATTTAAGAAGCTCTAATACACAGAGACATTGAACATACCAAGACACACCAGAGAATTTAAATCTGACATTTCTAAAATTACAGATTGTACATTGCATCAGATATTTTCAAATTTTTAAGGTAATTCTTTCACTGCTTTATAATCTTGTCTGCATTTTTTAAATTGGATGTGAAGTGTGGTGCTGTACACCAGCAGTCTAGATGATGATTCATCATTCCTCTCATACACTACAGTCCTAAACTGCAGCAGGGCTAATTTTGAGGAAATTAGGCAGGATCTGGCAGAGGTCGACTGGGAGAGAAAGGAATGAAGAGTACATGGAAAGCTATTGAAGTCCAGGAACAGCATGCCCCATTAAACTACAGACACAAGACAAAAGCATAATACCCAGTATTATACTTATCCAGTGGTTGCAACCCAGTGTATTATTGTGGTCCACCAGTTTTCCGGTGCCCCAAATGGCTACCAGCTTCACTCTGAAGTGTAATAGGTATGGAAATGATTCATAATTCATAATTTTATTCTGTTTAATGTGGTCAGCCAAATGAGTGATGTTGCTCCACTCATCAGGAATGTAGGTGCAGTATTCTTGACCAATAACAGCATAAGCACCACCTTTCTCTGTGACCGGGTAATCTAAAACCATCCAGTTCTGTAAGGCAACCATTCGAATAGCTACTACTTCAGCCAAAACCCAGGTTAACATTTCCTCAGTATGGCAGTCTCATTAGCCAGCGTTTCCATTACAGAGGCCATATGTATAATTTCTCAGGACAACCTTGCAGTACCGTACATGGGAAAGGCTATCATCCAAAAACCGTTCTGTCTGCGTAATAGCCCTCTTATTACACCGGCCGTAAGCAGGGTACTCATTCAGACCATTGAGGTGGTGTACGAACAACATGGCATATCCCGGATAGCAGCAACTGTACCACCCCGTCGAAAGCCATGTGAAGGGCTGAGAGCCACATACCCAGTAAATGCCATGTAGCCTATAAGGAGCGCCCACCTCTTACTGGACTATTCGGCAGAGAGCTAGCCATCGCAGGGTACCTTTCCCACTCACACTAGATGTATCTCACCAACCAGTTTGACCTGTGCTCATTATACAGTCTGGAGCAACATTCCTTCCCCTTCCCTGTTGGGTGGGAAATTACTTTCAGAGTTGAAACCTTGGAATTAAACAAATCCTATATAGGGAAGTACTAGCCACTAAAACATTTATTCCACCAGGGTTTAGGCTCATGTTCTTTAAAACCACAGTCATAATATGGGGTGAGGTTGGCTGGAATAGACCACTTCCAGCCTTCCCTAAAACAGGATGCCAAAACCCAAGAAGCTGGATAACCAGACTTGCTGTTTTTCTTCAGGGGTCAAATCATCATATGGCTTAACCCCACTGTGTGGGTGAGGGGTCAATTGTAGGGACCTCTTCGAGAGTTTAATGGTGATTATCGGGCTAAGTCATAACCTGTTCATGGAGCCAGCTCACCCCATCTGGACTTTCCTCAGCCCTGTCTGTGACATACCATTTCCATTTGACAATCGAAGACCGTTGGTTATGGCCCTCTGTGACTTGCATTGTTGGATTTTACCCACTGCATGATACGAAGATACGGTTGCAGCACAACTTCCTCAAAGGCTGCTTGATGTTCAGTGGCCTGCTGGCCAATAACTGCCTCTCAAAGGGGGTGTATTGGGTCAATAGACAATAGGTGCAGGAGTAGGCCATTTGCCCCTTTGAGCCAGTACCGCCATTCACTGTGATCATGGCTGATCATCTACAGTCAGTATCCAATTCCAGCCTTATCCCCATAACCTTTGATTCCGCTATCTTTAAGAGCTCTATCCATCTCTTTCTTGAAAACATCCAGAGACTTGGCCTCCACTGCTTTCAGGGGCAGAGCATTCCACATATCCACCACTCTCTGGGTGAAAAAGTTTTTCCTCAACTCCGTTCTAAATGGCCTACCCCTTATTCTTAAACTGTGGCCTCTGGTTCTGGACTTACCCATCAGCGGGAACATGCTTCCTGCCTCCAGCGTGTCCAATCCCTTAATAATCTTACATGTTTCAATCAGATCCCCTCTCATCCTTCTAAATTCCAGTGTACACAAGCCCAGTCGCTCCAATCTTTCAAAATATGACAGTCCCGCCATCCTGAGAATTAACCTTGTGAACCTACGCTGCACTCCCTCCATAGCAAGAATGTCCTTCCTCAAATTTGGAGACCAAAACTGCACACAGTACTCCAGGTGTGGTCTCACCAGGGCCCTGTACAGCTGCAGAAGGACCTCTTTGCTCCTATACTCAATTCCCCTTGTTATGAAGGCCAGCATGCCATTAGCTTTCTTCACTGCCTGCTGTACCTGCATGCTTGCTTTCAGTGACTGATGTACAAGAACACCTAGATCTCGTTGTACTTCCCCTTTTCCTAACTTGGCTCCATTTAGATGATAGTTTGCCTTCCTGTTCTTACCACCAAAGTGGATAACCTCACATTTATCCACATTAAACTGCATCTGCCCACTCACCCAGCCTGTCCAAGTCACCCTGCATTCGTATAACATCCTCCTCACATTTCACACTGCCACCCAGCTTTGTGTCATCTGCAAATTTGCTAATGTTGCTTTTAATCCCTTCACCTAAATCATTAATGTATATTGTAAAGAGCTGCGGTCCCAGCACTGAACCCTGCAGTACCCCACTGGTCACCGCCTGCCATTCTGAAAGGGACCCATTAATCCCTACTCTGTTTCTTGTCAGCCAGCCAATTTTCAATCCATGTCAGTACTCTGCCCCCAATACTATGTGTCCTAATTTTGCCCACTAATCTCCTATGTGGGACTTTCTGAAAGTCCAGGTACACTACATCCACTGGCTCTCCCTTGTCCATTTTCATAGTTATATCCTTAAAAAATTCCAGAAGATTAGTCAAGCACGATTTCCCCTTCGTAAATCCATGCTGACTTGGACCTATCCTGTTACTGCCATCCAAATGTGTCGTAATTTCATCTTTCCCACCACTGACGTCAGGCTAACTGGTCTATAATTCCTTGTTTTCTCTCTCCCTCCTTTCTTGAAAAGTGGGACAACATTAGCCACCCTCCAATCCACAGGAACTGATCCTGCATCTATAGAACATTGGAAAATGATTACCAATGCATCCACAGTTTCTAAAGCCACCTCCTTAAGTACCCTAAGATGCAGACCATCAGGTCCCAGGGACTTATCAGCCTTCAGACCCAACAGTCTATCCAACACCATTTCCTGCCTAATATAAATTTCCTTCAGTTCATCCATTACCCTAGGTCCTTTGGCCACTATTAGATCTGGGAGATCGTTGTGTCTTCCCTAGAGGAGACAGATCCAAAGTACCTGTTCAACTCATCTGCCATTTCCTTGTTCTCCATAATACATTCACCCTTTTCTGTCTTCAAAGGCCCAACTTTGGTCTTAACTTTTTTTTTTCCTTTTCACATACCTAAAGAAGCTTTTACTATACTCCCTTATATATTCTGGGCTAGTTTACCTTCGTACCTCATTTTTTTCTCCGTGTATTACCTTTTTAGTTATCTTCTGTTGCTCTTTAAAAGTTTTCCCATCCTCCGGCTTCCCACTCATCTTTGCTATGTTATACTTCTCTTATCTTTATACTGTCTTTTACTTCCCTTGTCAGCCACAGCCTCCCCTTACTCCCCTTAGGATCTTTCTTCCTCTTTGGAATGAGCTGATCATGCACCTTCTGCATTATTCCCAGAAATACCTGCCATTGTTGTTCCACCGTCATCCCTGCTAGGGTGGGCTGGACATGTGGTCAGAATGCCACACAGCTGATTGCCTAAGCAGCTGCTGTACGGAGAACTGTGTCAGGGCAAGCACTCAGTCGGGGGGCAGAAGAAGTGTTACAAAGACTGCCTGCAAGCGTCCCTCAAAGGCCTGGGTGTCGACATCAACACGTGGGAGACGCTTGCCCTCGACCGTCCAGCTTGGCGCAGCAAGATCACCACAGGAGCCCGTGCAGCTGAAGTCAGGCGCATCATCGAGGCACAATGAAAGTGTGCTGTGCGCAAGGCCTGAGTAGCATCCACTGCCACGACAGCACCCACCCACTTGTGTCCCACATGTGGGCGAGCCTTCAGGGCCTGTATTGGCCTCATCAGTCACCTCCGGACCCACAGCCACCAATCTCCCATTTGACTTTGAAGCCATGGTCATCTTCGACTACGAAGGACGAACAACAACAACATTGTTCCATTGAGCTTTGGCCAGCTCCTCCCTCATAGCTCCATAGTTCCCTTTGTTCAACTGTGATACTGACACTTCTGATTTTCCCTGCTCCTTCTCAATTTGTAGATTAAAACTTAACATATTATGGTCACTACCTCCTAATGGCTCCTTTACCTCAAGGTCCCTGATCAAATCCGGTTCATTGCACAACATTAAATCTAGAATTGCCTTCTCTCTGGTAGGCTCCAGTACAAGCTGTTCTAAGAATCCATCTCGTAGGCACTCCACAAACTCCCTTTCTTGGGGTCTAGTCCCAACCTGATTCTTCCAGTCTACCTGCATGTTGAAATCCCCTATAACAACTGTAGCATTACCTTTGCTGCATGCCAATTTTAGATAGATAGATAGATAGATATACTTTATTAATCCTGAGGGAAATTTGGTTTCGTTACAGCCGCACCAACCAAGAATAGAGCGTAAGTATAGCAATACAAAAAACCCCAACAATCAAACAACAAAATGCAAACTATGCCAGATGGAAAATAAGTCCAGGACCAGTCTATTGGCTCAGGGTGTCTGACCCTCCATGGGAGGAGCTGCACGTTCGATGGCCACAGGCAGGAACGACCTCCCGTGCCGCCAAGTGTTGTATCACGGTGGAATGTGGCCGAAGTCCAACAGTAAAAAGTTCAATATCCAGTCTGCAAACATGTTCCTTGATCGTAATATACCCTGGATTGCACCATCCGTTGTTAGCCAAATCAGTAAGCACCTTCACGCTTACCGCTCTTGGTGCACTTCTGGTCAGCCAGAACGGTATTACCCACCGAACTCCTCTTCTCCAAAAGTCTCTGTTGTCTTGACCCAGTCCTGTTTCCTCGGCTTTGTGATCCCCCTCTGCATCCTCTGAGTTTTTCTCCGGATTTCAGCAGGGGTGTCTGCCGCTCTGTTCGTTAAGCCGGCCGGAATTTGCTGGTCCGTGGAATACACAATGCGACCTTGCTTCTGTCCCGCGTGTCAGGATGTAACCATTTCCAGCGCTAAAGAAAACCCAAGTAAAACTCTCTCTACCAGCATATTAGAGAGGGTGCAGCTTCGACATGTTACCGTGAGAAAAAAATACAAAAAAAAACCGTAAATTTAAAGTAAGAAGAAGAAAGTAAAAGAATAGATCGGAACGGCTGTACCAGGCTGCATGCACGACCGGCGCATGCGCATAAAAAAAAACTCTTGATTCAACTTGCACCCTACATCCAGACTACTGGTCGCCGCCTGAGTGAGAGTCTTCGTCTAAAACTCTTAAGGGGATGCAACACCCTTTCCAAACCTGCCACAGGCTCCATTCAGCTACCCAAGGAGTAGCCGTAACCTGCAGCTTGAAGGGTGCACCACTCTGTCACAAGGCTAATGGGAGAGTCTGTTCTACAGCCTGCTTGGCAGCCTTGAAGGCCACTTGCTATTTGGGACCCTATTGGAAAACTGTCTTTTTCTTTGGGAAAACCTAATAGAGGTGTAATACAATGGTCAGACAGGGTATATGTTGGCACCAATACCACTGGAGCCCGACAGAACACTGCATCTCCTCCTCAGAGGTGGAGACAGCAGTATTCAGAATCTTATGCTTGGCCTTTTCGAGTATCTCTGGCTGTCCATAATGCCACTGAATTCCTAGGAATAGAACATTTTGACTGGGGCCCTGTATCTTTATGGGGTTGACGGATCACCCTCTACTTACCCAGGGTGGTAACTAAGTCATCCAGTGCCTGCTGCACTACCTCTGCAAGGACCCCTGTAACAGCACGTCATCTATGTAGTGAGACATGAGGGTCTAACAGGATCAGGTTTATTATCACCGGCAATACATATATTGAATAGATTAAAAATAGTGCAAAAAACAGAAATACTATGTTTTTTAAAAAAGTAAGATAGTGTCCAGGTTCAATGTCCATTTAAGAATCGGATGGCGGAGAGGAAGAAGCTGTTCCTGAATCACTGAGCGTGTGCCTTCAGGCTTCTGTATCTCCTACCTGATGGTAAGAGTGAGAAAAAGGCATGACCTGGATGCTGGAGGTCCTTAATAATGGACGCTGCCTTTCTGAGACACCGCTCCTTGAAGATGTCCTGGGTACTTTGTAGGCTAGTACCCAAGATGGAGCTGACTAGATTTACAACCCTCTGCAGCTTCTTTCAGTCCTGTGCAGTAGCTCCTCCATACCAGACAGTGATGCAGCCTGTCAGAATGCTCTCCACGGTACATCTATAGAAGTTTTTGAGTGTATTTGTTGAACATACCAAATTTTTTCAAACTCCTAATGAAGTATAGCCACCGTCTTGCCTTCTTTATAACTGCATCAATATGTTGGGACCAGGTTAGATCCTCAGAGATCTTGACACCCAGGAACTTGAAACTGCTCACTCTCTCCACTTCTGATCCCTCCATGAGGATTGGCATGTGTTCCTTCAGCTTACCTTTCCGGAAGTCCACAATCAGCTCTTTCGTCGTACTAATGTTGAGTGCCAGGTTGTTGCTGCGACGTGACACCACACCACCAGCTGGCATATCTCACTCCTGTACGCCCTCTCGTCACCACCTGAGATTCTACCAACAATGGTTGTATCGTCAGCAAATTTATAGATGGTATTTGAGCTATGCCTAACCACACAGTCATGTGTATATAGAGAGTAGAGCAGTGGGCTAAGCACACACCCCTGAGGTGCACCAGTGTTGATCATCAGCGAGGAGGAGGTGTTATCACAAATCTGTACTGGTTGTGGTTTTCCAGTTAGGAAGTCGAGGATCCAATTGCAGAGGGAGGTACAGAGGCCCAGGTTCTGTAACTTCTCAATCAGGATTGTGGGAATGATGGTATTAAATGCTGAGCTATAGTCGATGAACAGCATCCTGACGTGGGTGTTTGTGTTGTCCTGGTGGCCTAAAGCCGTGTGAAGAGCCATTGAGATTGCATCTGCCGTCGACCTTTTGTGGTGATAGGCAAATTACAATGGGTCCAGGTCCTTGCTGAGGCAGAAGTTCATTCTAGTCATGACCAACCTCTCAAAGCATTTCATCACTGTAGATGTGAGTGCTACCGGGTGATAGTCATTAAGGCAGCTCAAGTTATTCTTCTTGGGCACTGGTATAATTGTTGCCTATTGGAAGCCAGTGGGAGCTTCCGGTTGTAGCAGTGTGAGAATCTAACTATTTCCTGTAAAATCTCGGGCTATCAGGCCGTGGCACAACATGGGACTGTATACACACTTCTGGGGGAGGTGGCAAACTGGTCCTGCGATTCTGGACTTGGGAATAGTGAAAAAGACATTACAGCACACCAATGCTTTCCCCTTATTCCTCAATGATGGTAATTATATCTGAAACAGCGCTTGTGAGGGGCGGTGCATGTTTGTTCAGTTGTCGATAATCAACCATCATGCGCCATGTCCCGTCTCTCTTCGGCACTGGAAACACCGGACTATTATAAGGAGATACGGTAGGATGAAAGATTCCCTCACGTAATAGGGCTTGTATAGTCCCCCTGATTTCTTTGGTGCCTTCTGGGATCTGGTACTGTTAGGTGTTGACCACCTATTGAGAGGAGTGGAATCACCGAAGCTTCCCACTTGGCCAATCCCATCTGCATTTTTGTTCGAGCTACCCCAAAGGGAAAATGACCCTTGCTAGTCTGCAATGATCTACCTCTCAACACCTTCATGCCCACAATACACTCAGGAGATGCCAGCACTAAGACAATCATGCGTCCTGGCAGACCTGCTCTGAGGGCCACCTGCAGGGTAACATCCCAGGCAGCAAGAAGAAGGAACCAAACCCTCTTCTCCCCCCTGCCCCCCCCCCAGCTCTCAGATACCCTGCCAAATGTAAGGATTATTGAGAGTGATTATATGCTTGGCAACAGTATCTACCAGTGCCATCCATTACTACATATTCCCCTTTCCCCTGTGCATCGCAATAGATGTGTAAGGCCTCGGGTCACCCGGCGGGGCAAGGGCCACCAAGCGTATTTGCCTGAAGCCCTGACTACTCTCCTGTGGGAGCACGCCACCCATTAGTGGACACCTGCTGCCTCTGGAGGTCAGCTTCTGTCCTTCGTAATGACTCCAATGCGGGATGGCTGGAATCCTGACCTTGAGGTGTGGAAAATGGCGTGGGATCAAGCAAGCTTCTGTCCAAGGAGGGGTTTGAAGATGATACCCCTCTCTTGGCTTTACCCTTGCCTGACTTCCCCTCACAGTGTTCCCTCCATATCTCATATATGGTAGAAGTAGCAATGCCATTGATCCCCTCCTTCGGTATCCTGCCCTGAGTGCTAAAACCATCTCCTTACAGATCATAAGGGATCCCGCATTTTCCACCCCCCCCCACCGTCTACCTGTCAATCTTCTGCACCTGACTACATACACTTTAGTCTTTTTACTCCAATCCTTGTAAAAGTTGTATTGCTACACTTATGGGACGACCCATTGCTGGCCCCATTAAAGACAGCTACTCCTACTCCTTTCGGATGGGTGGCCACTACCATAACCAGATGTTCCATCAGAGCAGAGGTTAATTCCACGTCCTCTAGTGGGTTTTCATACCGTTGTGTAATTCTGTATTGAGAACCCACTGGTGAAGGGCCTTGCTGCCTCCCTCTACAGTGCTCCACTCTACCTGAGGCTTTAAATTCCATTCAAGAAGATACCTGACCCTAGCTGCCACTCTTTCCCATAGCATTAAATTAGCCTTCTAGGAAGTGGGTGATGACCTTAGAGCTCTATTAATCACATGCTGATATGATGAGTCCCCTAAAGTACCTATCTCTGCTTTAGATAGGGTCACTCCAGTAAACACAAAATAATCTGCAGATGCTGGGGTCAAAGCAACATTCACAACACATTGGAGGAACTAAGCAGTTCGGGTAGCATCAAAGCAACGCTCTCTTCTGTTCCAATCTCACTCCCTGTCTTCAACCCTCCTCCTGGACACCCCGCCCGGGCCTTCTACCTGCACTCGATCTTTTTATCTCCAGCTGTCGCTGAGACATCAACCATCTCAACTTCACCACTCCTCTCTCCTGTTCCAACCTCACTTGGTCCTGATGAAGGGTTCCAGCCCGAAACGTTGACCGATCTTTTCCATGGATGCTGCCCGACCTGCTGAGTTCCTCCAACATGTTGTGAGTGTCACTCCAGTACCTCCCTCATCCCATATCCTCAACAGTGATGTGTCAAAGATGCCCCAGACCTCTGTCTGTATCGATCTCCTCATTCTGTCCATTCCTTAGCGGAGAACTCCCTGGTCACTGTTGTCATATTTGTGACCAAACTTCCCTGCCTCTGGGATGAAAGAGTCTGCTTGCTCAATAAGGATCACCAGCATGGCTTGTAAGGTCTCAGGTATATAGGGGATGGGCGATCTTTTTGAGAAGGAATCCCAGAACTCCACTCTATCCCCCCTCCCCATCCTCACCTTATAGCCGGACATCCCATTCCCTATCCACACGTTGAGATCATTGCCCCTCCTCATCATACCTCGAACCTTAACAGGATCTGGTTGTCAATTATCCCTTCGAACTGTCTCTTAACTTCTGCACCTTCATTAGCTGATAGGCAAACTCTGTACCCTTATCTTCTAGCGCTGTGGCCCAGGTCTGTGCCGTTACGGCAGCTTCCTGCATGGCAATATAGCACTCGCTCAACTCTGTATTCTCATGCTTAAGACCTATGATCTGTTGTGTTGGTGCTTTACCACGGCTGCAAGCAGCCAGAAGGCATCCCTTCAGCTCCCCTTTCTTCTGGGACATCTGAACAGGTTTCAGCCCCGAGAGAATCTAACTGACCTCATCAATCCACAGGTGGTCCATAACCCTGCAGGAGATTAGTGAGGCTACCAAATCCTGCACTATTATCTACCCACCCAGGGACTCAGCATCTCTCGTGGGGGTATGCTCTCTTACCATCTGTCTTAAAAATACCCATCTTCTGTCCCAAACACTGGTTTGTGCCACAAATACACCAAATGTAATGCAGGAGAGCAGATTCGAGGAACCAATGAGTGAAACAGGAGACACAGATTTTAAAATGAGTATGTGAGTCATTTATTTAAGAAATGAACAGTGAATCATTAAATTGGCATCTAACTAAAGAAATATTCATCTTAACTACCCAAAACCACTACACTGTACATTCAGTTACCCTTTAAATGAACGGAGACTCTGCAGACACTCCAATTCACAAAACCCAAGAAATAAGCATGCTACCAGTGGATATTTAACTAAACAAACACGGGTTGGTGGGGGGAATGGTGTCCGTCTATGTCTGCAATGCTCTTTCTCCGTGTCCTTCAGGACTGGTCACAAATTCAGCCTGAAGTTGGGCCCCTTGGGTGGCAGGAAAGAGAAAGGTAAACCCTCTGCACGCAGTATCCTCCAAACAGAGCGGTGAGCATTTCTGCCAAAAAATTCAACTTTTGTCTCACCTATCCACTGAGCATTATCCCAGAAGCATTTTGGGACAGCCAGGTGGTCTTCTGCAAATTTGAAACATGTACCGATTTTTTTTTTTTTTTTTTTTTGGAGAGCAGTGATTTCCTTCATGGTGTCCTTCCATGAACACCATTCTTGTTCAGTGTTTTTCTTATAGTGGACACAAACAGGGACTTTAGCAGGTTCTAGAGATTTCTGCAGGTCTTTTGCTGTTACCAGTGGATTTTTTTCACTTCCTTCAGCAATCATTGATTGAAACACTTGACTCCAAATAGCTTTTGTAGACAGCATTACCATAGAGCAGGGGTGTCAAACTACCGGCCCGCGAAGGGATCCAATCCAGCCCGCGGAGTGATTTGGGGGGTAAAAAAGTATATTCATGACCAGTTATTATGTATCTGCACGGCAGCCACTCCCTCTCCCACTGCTGTTTGTGCCGCCTGCTGCGCTGGCAGCTTGTTGTGTATACTCAGAAAACAATAGACAGCAGTTAACTACCCGCTGTGCATAAGCACCTACCACCCTGTACTGTAGACCATTAGGACGCCACTTACGTCGTCAGAGACAGTATAAACACACAGAGTACTCGGGTAAGTAACACCTGTAGCAAGGCTGAGACTGTTTGCTACTGTGGTTCAAAATGCTTTACAAGAAAAGAAAAATTGACATCGAAGGTTGGATATTGAACGATAATTAGAAAGATCATTTATTTTCTTCTGTGAGGTCAACGGCAAACTGTGTCTGATATGCTTGCAACAAGTGGCTGTGGCGAAAGAGTACAATATCAAACGACACTGAGACGTCACACGGAGAAAAATATGACAAGTATATAGGACGACTCAGAACGCAGAAGGTAAACAAGCTTGAAGCAGCTCTGAAAAAACAGCAATCAGTGTTCACCAAAAGTTGAGAGACTCATGATGGAGCTGTCAAGGCCAGCTATATTATTGCCAACAAAATAGCTGCTGCGTCGAAGCCATACTCAGAGGGGGAGTTCATCAAAGCATGCATGCTGATGGCAGCTGAGCTGGTGTGCCCTAGAAGCGACAGGCTTTTGATAATATTGGCTTGTCAAGAAATACTGTGGCAGAGAGAAACGGGGACCTTGCAGGAGATTTGAACAGTCAACTAAAAGACAAAGTGAAGTCATTTATTGCCTTCTCTATTGCAATTGATGACAGCACCGACGTGACTGATGTAGCTCAATTGGGAATATTTATTCATGGTGTTGATGCATCTTTGACCATCACCGAGGAGTTTGTGGAGATGGTGCCCATGACAAACACCACAATGGCGAATGACGTTTTCTCCAGTCTTGTCGAGGCCTTGGACAGACTGGGGGTTGACTGGAGTCATGCTGTCAGCGTGGCAACAGATGGCGCACCGTCCATGGTCGGGAAAAAGGCAGGTGTTGTTGTGAAACTCAGAGGGAAAGTTCAGACAGAGAATCCGGAGCAGGAATTCCGGAATTTTCATTGTATTATACACCAAAGGGCGTTATGTAGCCGGAGCCTGAAAATGGACAATGTCATGGACGTAGTAATCAAAATGGTTAATTTTATTAGAGCAAAGGGACTCGACCATCGGCAATTTGACACTCCTTTGTCCGAAAGTAATATTGGACATGACCTACCCTACCACACTGAAGTCTGCTGGTTGAGCAGAGGGGTTGTGCGCAAACGTTTTTTCAATTACACGTGGAAATTGGACTATTCATGAACGAGAAAGGGAAGCCAGTGGCAGAGTTGGATGACCCAGACTGGCTTCATGATCTTGCATTTTTGGTGGATATAACAGAGCAATTAAATGTGCTTAATGTTAACATGCAAGGCCGCAACAAACTTGTTACGGAATACTAGGACAGCATTCGTGCCTTTCACATTAAATTAGGCCTGTGGGAGATGCAACTATCCCGGAGCAACCCAGCTCATTTCCCTTCTTTGCAGTCTGTGTGTGTCGCTCGTGGGAATAATGACAACATGGACAGGTACAAGGACAAAATATCATGGTTGAAATGTGAATATCAGAATTGTTTCCAAGTTTTCACTCAACTCGAGAAGGAATTCTCACTATTTTGCTTGCCATTTGCCGTCAACGCAGCATCAGATGTGCTGGAGGAACTCCGAATGGACCTAATTGAAATTCTGTGTAACTCGGCTTTGAAATATAAATTTGAGACTATGGGCCTGGACTCATTCTATCAATACCTGGGACCGATGTACCGCAAGATGACAGACTTTGCCTAAAAGATCCTTTGCATGTTTGGGACAACATATCTCTGTGAGCAGGTGTTCTCCATAATGACCATTAACAAATCCAAACTGCGCTCGCAGCGGACACACAGACATCTAAATGACATTATGAAAATCACAACTGCCCAGAAACTGGTCCCTGATGTTGACAGGCTGGTTAAAGCAAAGTGATGTCAGGTGTCTGGAAGCAGCAAGTGAAAAATGAGTGACACTGTTCGATGCAATGTGACATGTAAGCAAAATGCATTATGAAATATTGAGTGTCACAATATTGTGATAAATTCATTTTCCGACTATTATTGTAAATGTGATCACTTCAGTAAAAATTTAGAGGCTAGTGTTCATTGAGTTTGATTGCTGGAAGCAGGCTAATAAAAATTAGGTGCAGTTGTATAGCCTACATTTACAATTTGTTTCATTAGGTCTACATTTGTGTCTGCTAAGGTTCGATTTCAAATGGTTTATTAATGGAAAGGGTGTGGTTCCCAAAACAATCTTAGCCAAAATAGCATCGTTTTTTCTCTCTCTCATCACAACTTTCTTGTAGCCTACGACTGTAAGTTAATACCAATCATAAAAATAATGCTTGTCAGGCAATCTTCATAAGAAACGAAATTCATAAAGTGAAACACTTTGTAGTTATAGCAGAGACTGAGACACATGAGAACAGGTTGAAAAAACGAAGGCAATGAAAGCTGTGGGAGCACGCGCGTGTACAACGGATCTGGCCCGCATGAAGTTGCATTTTGCCCAATCCGGCCTGTGACCTAAAATGAGTTTGATACCGCTGCCCTAGAGGTTCACATACTTTTTTTTTAAACCTACCTTTTTTAAATGATGTGCTTAGTATTGACGAGAAGTACAATTGTTTGTGTTGTTAGTTTAAGCAGATTGTGTTTGTCTAGTATTGTGATTTAAATCAAGACTGCAATTTTTGTGTAATTAATGCAGAAAACAAGCTAATTGCAAATGAATTACATCTACATATTTGCAACTGTATGCATTTGATAATTTTGACTTTAATTTATGCAAATGTTGCCAGGGCTTGAAGTACTAAGTTAGAGGCAGCATAGGAGACTGAAGGAAACCTTTATCGAGATCTACAAATCAAGAGGGACATAAATAGCGTCCTCCCCAAGGAAAAGGGAATAGAGACCTTGGGGACATAAATTTAACACAAGGGAAAGATTTAAAAGTGAGCTGAGGGCAACCACAGTGGATGGTACTTATATGGAACAAACTGTTAGACAAAGTGGTTGAAGCAGGTACAATGACATTGAAAATATACTTGAACAGGTAGATAGGAAAGGTTCAGAGAGATATGGGCCAAATGGAGGCAAATGTCTAGTAATTTCCTACCTAGAAGGGCTGGTCTTTCAATGCTCCATAATAGCATCACCAACCAATCTGCTTTTAAGTTTTGCTTGTCTTCCTTCAAAATTTAGTTCCTTGCAATGCTTCCAAGTCTTAATTACCCTGGAAATATTCTTCTATAATGGTAATAGAATTACTTAGGATTACTTGCACCCTCAGCTGCAAATGTGGTATTTGTCTAGATAAAGTATATTCTAATTTGCCTTTTTTGTTTTTTAGTACACGATCTTATTTGCCCCTTGCCTTTTTTCCTCACTGTCAGTTCTATCAGCATGAGCAGAATTTTAGCTTGGTTTGACAAAATTATTGATATACAATTACTTGACTCCAAGAAAAATTTGATGATGACAATATCCATTGATTAGAAACTTAACTGGACTAACTGTAAATACTTATAGTGAGGCACGGTAATAATGGGAGCTAAAATCATTACTGAAACCTGAGGTCAAATGAGTGAAAAATCAATCTAGATGCACGTGTCTGTGAGTAAATTTTGGCTATATGTTTATTGTGAGGTGAATCTTTGTTTCTCCAAAGGCTGCTTCGATCTTGGAAGTATAGACTAAGATACAATGGAAAACTCTGCTGGGTGAATGCAGGTCTAACGTAGCATGCCAGCTAGGAAAAAGCAGCTAGCATCTTGGTACCTTTAAAATTATAATTGCCCTAGCAGTAGTTTTTTTTAAAGTATTGTGCTGTTGAGTGTTCTGCTCCTTGTTTCTTAAGGCCCATTTCTACTGTAAAGCACAACTGCTTTGAAAATAAATGCTGAGTTTTAAATCCTCTTTTACTGTGTATTTTTTACAGGAATAGAAGGTGGTATAAATGCTGAAGTTGAAAAACACCTTGAAATGGGGAAGAAACTTCTAGCTGCAGGGCAGTTAGCGGATGCATTGTCACACTTCCATGCTGCTGTAGGTAAGTGTGTTTGTAGTTTAATTTTAAAAGCTTTGGCACAGTATTTAGCAGTCCAAAAACAATGAATGTTTTAATAATTTTATGGGCATTTTATTACTGCCAAGTTTAATTGTGGCACACTTGTTCAATTCCTTACTGTAATAAAGCAATAGTATTAAAGAGTTGTATGCACTTTATTCTACTTATTCAGTAAGTTCACTGGACCAAATAGTCTAACTCTTCTCCTATATCTTATGGTCTAAGTTAACTTATTGTGGTATAAAAATTGCCATTAAAAATCAGCTTTCCTCCATTAGCTGTGTAAGCAGTAATCTGACCATTGTAGTTGACTTAATACCATTTGTAATAAAATTGTGTGTTGACTTGAAACAAAGATGTGAATACTGGAATCTGGAGCAACAAACAAGGTGTGGAAGGGAGGAAAATGGATTGCCAATGGATGGTTGTAATCCTTGACTGTCTGTTTGATTAACATGATAAAACCAAAGCTTGAAAGTAGCTTTGGATATTAACTAGTCAGGAAGTAACACAGCTAACCTTGTACATTGAAATGTAAACAGCTGAAGTAGTGCTACAGAATTGGCTGTGGGGGCAAAGTCAAAGGATGCAATGCTCTTTGATAAGCAACTTCAGGGTCATAGAGATACAGTATAGAAATGGCTCCTTCGGCCTAACTGACCATGCAAAATTCTGAGCTAGTCCCCTTTGCCTGTTTGGTCCATATCATTCCAACACTCCATGGGGTATTAAAGCACCAACCCTCAATATAACTCAAGCCCTTCACTCCTGATAACTTCCACATGAAGATTTCCTGCACCCTCTTCAGCTTAATTATATCTTTCTGGGTGACCAGAATTGCCCACAATACTTGATGGTCTCTTTATTGACTTGCATAGTTACAAAAACTGGTTCCAATTCCTGTACAATGGACAAAACGAGCAGCAGCATGGCAAAGAATGAGAGGTGGCTGTTAGTTTAAATTGCATTTATTTCAAAACAAGGGGTCTAATGGGTAAGGCAGGTGTTCTCTGGGCATTGGATAGCTATGCTAGATTGGGGTATTGTAGCCTCAAAATAAGGTGTATGGGGTGTCAGGGAGGGGTAGCACCTGTGGTGGGGGAACATGTCGCATCCTTTTCAAGGCGGTTAGTCCATCTTTGGTCCCCACCTGGCACTCAGCTCTCACCTGTGGCTCCCCGTAGCTGTTTGCATGCAACAGCGGCCACACCCTGGGCAACGGCTTCGACAAGCCGGCTAAACCAGGTCAGGGTAGCTGACGGGTCTCAAACCCTCTGAGATAGGGAGTTGTCTATCCTAGCATGTGAAGACAGACTCCGGCGGATTGAGCGGATGAGACCAATGGAAGGTCCAACGGTCAAGAAGGCGGTCTCTGCAAGCATCGTGGAACGTGTAGAGCAGGACAAGACACAGAAGACGTCCTGGTCATCCACTGTGCCTAGTCCCATCTCCAGCCGTCTAGACTCTGTCTTGCCACTGGATCCAGATGGGAATTGAGAAGAGAGAGTGAGGCTGACGCTGTGCAACTCTCCCTCACTTAAATCCAAGTCACGCGCTAGTCTCGACACCATTAATAATGGTGTCGAGGTCCTCATCGACGTACGATGGACGAACAACAACAACAGCCTCAAAAGAAACAGGGCTAAAGGAAGAATGGGACTGGCAGCCAAATGTGAGATAGAAGTAGAGGAAGGAAATTTGGATTTTTGGTCATCATGGTAGTAGTCAGGGATGAAATTACTGAGGGATTGTACAGAGACTGTATGAGTGGAGCTGAGAAATAAGGGGATGATTACCTAGTTAGGACTTGCCTGTGGGCTCCTTAATAGTCGAAGGGAAGTAGAGGAGCAGATATGTAAGAAGATTGCAGAAAATTTCAAGAATAATAGGGTTGTCATAGAAGGAGATTTTAACTTTACAAATGTAAATGGGGCTACCATAGTACTAGGAGCTTAAATGGGGTGGAATTTGTTCTGGAATGATTCCTCAAGCAATATGCGTCTACTAGGCAAAGGGCAAACTTGGCCTTTCTTGGGAAATGAGGTAGGACAAGTGAGTGAGGTGTCAGCAGGGGAAGGCTTTGGGATCAGAGACTATAGTTCTTTCAGTTTTAAAATTAGTTATGTAAAAGGGACAGCTGTGGTCCACATTCCAGTTCTAATATGGGAAAAGGTATCACAGTCTGGTATGGAAACGCCAATGCCCTTGAATTGAAAATTCTGCAAAAAGTAACGGGTACAGCCCAGTGCATCATGGGTAAAACCTTCCCAACCATTGAGCACCTCTGCATGAAATGTTGTCGCAGGAATGCAGCATCTATCATCAGAGACCTCCACCACCCGGGACAATGTCCTCCTTGCCTTTTTCCGTGGTAAATACTGAAGCAAAATATTCATTAAGTACCTCACTCCATTCTCTGCATCTAAGCAAACGCTTCCCTCTTTATACATGAGTGGTCCTACCTGCTACCTATTTATCCTCTTGCTCTTGATTATATGTATAGAATGCCTTGAGATTCACCTTAATCCTACTAGCCAAGGACTTTTCATGGCCCCTCCTGGCTTTCCTAATGCCCTTCTTTAGTTATTTTATGGCTTCTTTATACGAGGGGTGATTAATAAGTTTGTGGCCTAAGGTAGAAGAAGATGAGTTATTAACTTCAAACTTTCTGCATAATTATTGAAAGAGTTGAACTGCATGTGCATGCAACAAGAGCTGTATAACGCATCTCCTTCTACCTTAGGCCACAAACTTATCAATCACCTTTGCTGCGAATGCTTTCTGGAGGTCGAAGATCCGTATGCTCCACAACAACTGGACTAAGTGTGTAAATGTAGGAGAGGACTATGTTGAAAAATAAATGTGCTAGGTTTTCTAAAATTGAATCCTCCTTCCTTAGGCCACAAACTTATCAATCACCCCTCATAATCTTCGTGTTCTGTTTGATCCTGATTTCTGAAGCTTTACAGACTCTCCCTTTTTCATTAAATTCATCACCTCTCTGGACATCTAAGATTCTCTCTTTCCTTTCTTGACTTTCTTTCTGAGAGGAACTTACCTTTTCTGTAGTCTGTAAACACCCTGCACATTTCTGATGTAGACTTACCAGAAAAAGTTGTTCCAAATTAACTTTCTTCCTAGTTTCTGCGTAATGCCCTTGTGATTTGCCCTATTCCAATTTAAGATCCTCCCTCAAGGACCACACCTATCCTCATCTATAACTATCCTGAGAGTTAAGAAGCTGTGGTCACTACTCCCCACTGAGAGTTCAGTCACCTGGCTAGGCTCATTATCCAATACCAGGCCCAGTACAACCTCTCCTCTCATTGGACTATCTGCATATTTATTTATTAAACCTTCCTGGTTAGACTTAACAAATTCTGCCCCATCTAAGCTCCTTGCGCTAAGAGGTTCCAGTTTATATTCGGAAAGTAGAAATCCCCCATGACAACCTTTTTTATACCTTTCCTTAATCTGTTTATCTGTCTGTTTCTCAATGTCCCAGTGGCCAAGGAGAGCTGTAGTACAATCCCATCAGTATGATCGCAGCCTTCCTGTTCCTGAGTTCTACCCAAATGGACTTAGTGTCTGAACCCTCCATTATGTCTCCCTAAGTGCAGGTGTGATATTGCCCTTGATTAGTAGTGTAACTTTGCCTCCTCTTTTATCTCCTCCTCTCTTTTCTAAAACTTTGAAAACACGGTATATTAATCCCCATTCCTGCCCCTCTCAAGCAAGGTTCTACAATGGTAACAACATCGTAGTTCCATGTACTGATCCATGCTCCAAGTTCATCACCTTTACCTGTCAACTCCTAGCAATAAAATGCACACATTTCAAACTATCCAACCCTTTGTTAAAGTTATTTCAATTTTACTTTTCAATACTTTCCCTGATACCTACTTTCCTTTCTGATCCTTCACTTACTGACTAGGTGCTCTGGTTCCTGAGTAACTTTGTAAACCTCCCAGCCAGGATATTGGAACATAGAACAGTACAGCACAGGAACAGGCCATTTGCTCAGTATGTTGTGTCGAACTAGCTAAAAGCAAATTAAAACCCCCCTAACACAATTCTACCTACCTGCACAATGTCCATATACCTCCATCTTCTTTACATCTCTGTGCCTTTCCGAATGCCTCTAATGTATTTGCCTCTACCACCATACCAGACAGTGCATTCCTGGCATCCACCAGTCTCTGAGTTAAAAAAAAAACAACAACTTGCCCCTCACATGTACCCTAACCCTGGAAACAGATACTTTCTGTCTACTCATTTATACCTTTCATAATATTGTAAACCTGTATCTGACGTCCTCCCAGCCTCTGCTGTTCCAGAGAAAACAATCCAAGTTTATCCAGCTTCACATGCTTTCTGAACCAGGCAGCTTCCTGTTAAATCTCTTCTGCATCCCCTTCAAAAGCCTACTGGGGCGACCAGATATTGGTTCCCCTCTAATTCAGGTGAAACCTGTCCCTCTTGTACAGATTACCCCTTCCCCAGAACAGGTTTCAATGATCCAAGAACTTGAAACCCTGTCCTCTGCACCATCTCCTCAGCCACTCATTCATCTGTGTTATTTCATTCCTAGCCATGCTAGCCTGTGGCACTGGGTGTAATCTGGAGATCACTACCTTGGAGGTCTTTCTCTTCAGCTTCTTTCCTAATTCTATATACTCACTGCGTTGCACCTCTTCCCCTTTTCTGCCTATGTCATTGGTGCCAAAATGCACTGCAACCACTGGCTGTTTTTTCCCCTCCTTCAATATCCTGCATCCACTATGATCCATCCTGGACCCCAGCACACAGGAGGCAACACACCATCTTGGTGTCTTTTTTGTGGCTACAGAATCTCCTGTCTCCCTAACTATCGAAGCCCCTGTAACTACTGCACTGCCTGACTTTACCCTTCCTTCCTGAGCCCCAGAGCCAGTCATAGTGCTACCAGCCTGGCTGTTGCTGCTATGCCCTGATGAGTCATTCCACCCCACAGCAGTATCCAAAGAAGTATACTTGTTGCTGAGAGGAATGGCCACAGGAGAATCTTGCACTGACTTCTTAACCACTTTATTTCTGGGGATTGCTCATCTATTTAAGCCTGTAGTCTGGGTGTGGTCACCTCTTCAAAAGTCTCATCCATGTCTTCAGCCTCAATGATCCTGAGTACGTCCAACTCCTTGACTTGGTCAGTCAGAATCTGAAGTTGGGTACACTTCCGGCAGATGCAGTCATCAGGGAAACCATCAGGTATCCTAAATTCCCACACCTGACAGGAGAAGCAGTCTCCTGCCTTCTCTCTAATCTTTAATGCCCTTATTAATTAAGAACCTATCAACCACTTTAAATATACCCAATGGCTTGGCCTCCACAGCTGCCTGTGGCAATTAATTCCACAGATTCAACACCCTCTGGCTAAAGAAATGCCTTCCCGTTTCTGTTCTAAAGGGATGCCCTTCCATTCTGAGCTGTGCCTCTGATCCTAGACTCCCCCACTATAGGAAGCATCTCCATTTTATCTAGGCCTATCATTATTTATAGGTTTCATTGAGATCACCTATATTTTTCTAAGTCCAGTGAGTACAGCCCCAAAACCATCAAATGCTTCTCGTGCATTAATCCTTTCATTCCTAGGATCATCTTCATGAACCATCTCTGGGCCCTCTCCAGTGCCACCATATCCTTTCTTAGATGAGGGCCCAGAACTGCTCAGAATACTCCAAATACAGTCTGATAAATATATTATAAATCCTCAGCATTTTGCACTTTTTAATACTTTAATTTGTTTATTTTCTATCTATATTATTATGTTTTGCATTGTACTGCTGCTGCTAAGTTAACAAATTTCATGACACATGCTAATGATAAATCTGATTCTGATTTTATTGTAATTTAGGTGTAACACTCTCACTGTAGGCTCGTAATGAGTTAGCTGTTACTGTAAATACAAACTGACAGTAACATAACTCTACAATGCATGGCAATAACGTTGAAAAGACAGTAAATAAACAGGTACTCGTGGTACTGAAACAGTTCTGCACCGAAGAACCAGTCCGAGTAAAACATAAATAAATGTCCAGGCAACATCTAAGGAAAAAGGCGTTGAACTTTCTCCAATGTTGTGTGCTAGCTAAAAGTTATCTGCATATTCTCCATGAGACTGTAGTCTGCACGAGGACTTTGTGACATCTGTGACTGTCCTTCCAAATGAGGTTCTGTGAGCATTTCATCATGTTCTTCCGCTATTTTCATTGTCCATTTCCATTCTGCATCTTTTTCTTTCTTTCTTCAAACTCCTTACTCTCTGGAAAATGAGTACCCGTTCTTTTCGCAGGCATATTATTGGCCAGAATGTTAATGAGAAAAATCCTGTTGGCTAATTACAACAAGCCAAACTTATTAATCAACTGAATTTTTATTTTAAACAGTAAAAAAATTAAATACTCAGTTGTATAATGTAATTAAAGGAACACTTTTTAATAAATTTGCATTTTGAGGAGATCTGCAGAAAATAAAATGGCCAACAGCATGACTATTAATAAAATGAAACACAGACTTGAACCAGGGAATTATATATGTAAACATTTGCAAAAGGAATGCTTAGGTTTGTGGATAATACTAAAATGGCTGATTTATAGATGGTGACAAAAGTTATCAAAATTATAGGTGGATCCTCATCAGCTGTAATGGCTTTCAGTTCATATAAGCATGAACTGCTACAGTTTGGGAAGTCAAACTAGCGTAGGACCAGATCTTTTAAGCCTTCTGATGATGAATTCAGTTGGTGATTTAGCAAATGTTCTTGGTGAAATTTATACTGGCTAAAATGTATAGAAATTTAAATAATGTGTATGTAACAGTTTTAAAGTCTGTAGAATTATACCTAGTATTGTTATTCCTAATTGATTGGATAATAACCATGATAATCTATATTTACAGATGGAGATCCTGATAACTATATTGCTTATTATAGACGTGCTACAGTCTATCTCGCTATGGGCAAATCAAAATCTGCTCTCCCAGACCTAAGTAAAGTCATTCAGCTGAAACCAGATTTCACATCTGTAAGTAACATTGATTGTGTAGATTTAACTTTTGTGTTTTTGATTGCATACCGGGGTGGCAGGGGGGGGGCTTGCATTGGATTTTATCAATTTTTTTAAACTATTTGGTGTGTGATCAGTTAAAATGGTCATGATTATTTTCAGGCGAGATTACAGAGAGGAAACTTGCTACTAAAACAAGGGAAGTTGGGTGAAGCAGAGGAAGACTTTAAGAAAGTGGTAAGTGTGTAAGTTGTGAGATAAATATATTTTGGGTTTGTCCTTTATGTCACGGATATTTTCATAGTTTTATTTCAGTTTGGAAGTTTTTCTCAGTGGAGAATTTTCTTGCCTTTGAAGCATTTGGCTATTCTTGTAGCTTAGTTAAGAATTCACTTGTACAATTTTCAATAATTATTCTATCAGAAATGGGGAGGGGGGTGTAAAAGCAAGATTCTGATATCAGACTAGTACCTGAAAGAAAAATTATGCAGATGTGTAAAAATTGTTTTGCTTAGCTGCTAATGTGGAGCATTGAAATTATGTGTGCACACTGCCCCTGTAATAAACAGGCTTTGTTGATCACTAGTACAATTTTGGAAGAAAGTAATTGTACAAGTGCATTTTAATATAGTGGCTTTACCTGGTAAGAAAAGGTCTTGATGCCTGCTTGTTGAATTTCTAGTAATAAGCAGTAATGGCAGAGCTGTGAACCTTGTTAGGACAATGGAGGATATAGAAGGGGGAAAGGTAGGAAAGGAAAAGCAACTCCTATTCATGAAACCTCGGAAACTTTATTTCTCATGTTGATTTCAAAAACTAGTGTACCACCGTACTTTGGTTTGGGAGGGAGTGTGACATGGTGTGGAAAATGCAGTAGACCTATGGGCAGCAACCTAAAGAGGACCACAAACATCCTGATTTCCTGGAATGACACTTGTAACAGCAATGCAGGGAAGATGTACTGCTTCATTTTTTAAAAAATGTATATCTCAATCTCATTGGGAGCTAAAGCACTTTATATTCCTCAAATACTGTCGCATAATACGTGCTTGCAGTTGCCCACGTTCTCAAACCCTTGTGCAGCTATAATTTAGGAGTTTTGTTAGTTGACTGGGGGAAGAAAAATGCTTTCTCTCTGTTTCAGGCATGGGTGACAAACAATTGGGCAGTGGTCAGCTGGGTGTGTTGGCAGAGTATTGTAGGTCCTCCTCCCTCATGCCCAAACTGGGGCCAGAGCTGAGGAGGCAGTAATGCCATGGTAAGCACTGATGCCCGCTCTTTAATCCATCCTATTTTGAACTCTGCATGTGTACTGGTCCATTCCTTCAGATGTGCCATGAACATAACTCATTTGTGAATCTCTGTGACTATCCTTTGTGGCTCACAAGGGAGGAAATTCACACGTGGATGATGTTGCAGATGTATTCTAAAGTAGCTAGCTGTTGTTGAGCTGCCTGACAGATTGAAGGAGCTGCCAGGAATGGAAAACTAGTGCTGGATACAGCCTAGTCCATCACATTTGCAAGAAGTACTGCCACAAAAAAGCAGCATCCATCATAAAGGACTCTACCATCCAGGCCATGCTCTCTTCTTGCTGTTGCCATTGGGCAGAAGGTACAGGACCCTTTGGTCCCACATCACCAGGTTAGGAACAGTTATTACCATCAGGCTCCTGAACCAGTGTGGATAACTTGCCTCAACTTGGAACCAATTCCACAACTTACAGATTTGCTTTTAAAGATGCTACAACTTGCATTCTCAATTTTTTTTTCTGGAGTAATTTGCTGTCCATGACTGATGTTTGTCAGTCTTTATTTTTGTATAATTTTTCATTCATTAATTTTATTGTATTTCTACTGTGAAGGCCTGCAAGAAAGTAAATCTCAAGATAGTAGTAGTAGATAGATCACTTTATTCTAGTAGAATGCTTTCCTAAGGGCTTGTCTATTGGTAAGTCTTCAGGTACCTGTAGAGGCCACATCTTTCTACCTTAGTCCAAGAGCCCAGCGATTGAATCAAACACCTGCCGTCCAGTGTGTGAGCTAGGGGCTTTCAGACCTCAATCCTGCCCCCTTTGCCACGTGCTGATCACCACAGGACTTAATCTTGGATGTTTAGCTGGATTCCCTTAGTGGAGACTGCCTGTGTGTTGCTTTGCTTAACATGGGGAGGCTGATGCACGGGCAGCCAATACATGCTCCTTGACAGATTGGGGTCAGGGTCCAGTGGCATGAAATGCAAGACGACTGCAAGCCTTCCTCTGTTTTCAATCCCATTGTGATGTGTCATCCACCAGCTCCACTGTTGAGATCTTGGTTGGAACCTCTTTGGAGGCTGTTTGGAATCTCCTTCATTGTACTGCCGTAGTGGCCCCACCAGGAGCCGAGCGCCTCATGGCTAAACTCCAGATTGTATTGCTCTCAGGAACTCGGACTACTCTCCATGACAATAAGGTGACAATCATCAGTGAGGTTTATGGTAGTATATGGTGACATATATACTTTGACAAATTTACTTTGACTGATTTTTGAATAAGCATCTCTTCCATTCTGGACGTGGTGCATACTTCTATGCAGGATCCTGGTAGTGAAATGCAACTGTCCCAAAACCATGAAAGACCATCCTCATTGAAATTTTGGCCTCTGTGCTGACTTGGGCTGAGCCAGTTATAGTCTATGATGTCTGGGTGAAGGTGGTCTATGTTTTTGAGGAGGTGTTATACTTGAACTCTTCCACCTTGGAATAAAGGCAGCTAGGATCGAGTGAATTGCTCAAAGATTAAAAGGAGGAGAGTAATGAAATTATACTAAAGACTTGCATATTATGTTAATCTGGGTAATAAATTTGCTGATGACAAATATTGGTGTGCAGTAGACAGAGCTTATGAGATTACAATAGAGTGCAGAGGAACTGGAGAAATAAGCCAAAGGATGGCATGTGAAATTTAACTTTGACAAATTTGAGATGTTGCATTCTGGCAAGTTAATCCAGGGCAGGACTTAATAAATAGTACAGTCCTGGAGAATGCTGTAGAACAGACAGCAGTATAGATACATAGTTCTCTGAAAATGTGCTGACACAGGCATTGAGAACAGGAATTGGCATATATTGCAACTGGACAACAAAGATTCTATTCCTGAATTCTTTTGGGTGTACCTTATGGATTTTGCATTGTTGAAAATCGCCTTGGAATTTCCCTATCATGCACCTTTTTTTTAAAATCACCTATATTTATTATTTCAATTCATAATTCATGTGAAAATAACTGATGCCAAGATTAAGGAAGGTATTTTTGTTGGTCCACAAACCAATCAGGTCATCAATGACAGGCAATTCAAAGAACTCCTAGTAGGACCAGAGAAAATCACAAGGAATGCATTCAAGGATGTTGTTGAAAATTTTCTTGGCAACTACAGTGCATACAGTGCACCAGACTACATGCAGTTGCTTGACAACATGCTTCAAGCATACAAAAACCATGAAGTGCAACGTGTCACTAAAGATTCATTTTCTGCATTCCCATTTAGACTTCTTCCCTGCAAGTCTTGGTGCTGCAGTGACAAGCATGGTGAAAGGTTTCACCAGGACATTGCAGTCATGGAGCACTGTATCAGGGCAACTGGAATCCATCAATGCTGGCTGATAATTGTTGGATACTTAAGCAAGAAGCCATAGGCTCGGAGTGCAAATGAAAATAATCATCAAAACATTTTTAGCTTAGTTGAACTATTGCAAAGCATCACCACTGTTATGCAATTAAACACATTATATTAAATAAAAGTTAATTGCTTGTATCTCTGAATTTCTATGTGATACAAGAAGTCTGAAATTATATTTGTATTCGGGTTCAAGTGAACTATCATAAACAAAATTTCTGAGGAAGCAATGCTTTTGTTTTTTAAAAAAAAAAAAAATTGTTGTCTAGTGTTATTGATGAGACCACTTGGACCATTGTGTGCAGTTCTAGTTGCCCAACAATAGGAAGGATGTTACAAAGGTGGAAAGGGTGCAGAAAAGATTCCTGAGGAATTTGATTAATACTTGTTGAGTTAGATTTCAGCTGCCATTTTCTTTGCCCTCTTTCCCAATTGATCTAAATCCTGTTGTTACCTTGGATAATCTTTTTCACCACCCACTACACCACCAGTTTTGTCATCTATGACTTGGTACTCGTGCTTCATCAAAATCATTAAAATAGTGCACGTGCTTTGTAGTTTAAAAATAAGTGTTGGTAAAGCCTTAACTGGAGTGCAGTTTTAATCCCTTTACTGAAAAGTCAATGTATGTAGTAGCACTGGAGATAGTTCAAAAGAGATGCATCAAGCTAAATCCTGTGATGAAAGGGTTCAATCAACAGCTTGCACATGAATTCCTTTGGGGTTGAAAGAATGAGAAAGAACTTTGTTGAACCAAGATCCAGAGCGTTCTCGACAGGACAGATTTTGAGATATTTTCACGAATGGGAGAGTCTTGAAAGAAAGGACCAGTGAAGATAGATTTAGAAATTTCTTTTCAGGACGCAGTAAGTTTCTCGAATTCTCTGCTGCAGAGGGTTATGAAGGTCAAATTGTTATAGGTATTGAAAATGGTCATCGATGCACTTATGAAAGAACTGGAAATTTGTTGGCAGTGAATGGTATTAGATGAACGAAGACTGCAGCTTTGAGGTCAACATAGATGAGCTATGAGCATAATGGTGGGGGAGAGTTGGTTACTGTCATGGAGTCATATAGTAAGGAAATAGGCTGTTCAGCTCAACTCACCAATGCTGACTAAGGTGCCCATCTTAGCTAGTCCTATTGGGCTAACGTCCTATAAACATTTCCTAAGCATCTTTAAATGTTGCTATTAGACTGTTGCATCCACTTTCTCTAGCTTATTCCATGTGCACACCAGCTTCTGTATGAAGTTGCCCTCTGGTCCTTTTTAAGGTGGCTAACTCTTATTTGTTTCTGCAAAATGAAGGGGAGACGATAAGACTTGGATAATTAAGGGAATTGTCTTAGTAAAAGACCTTTTGACTCTTTGACTGGTTTGTTTCTGTACCTCCATTGATCATTAGGCATCCATTACACATCCTACACTAATCGTCAAGATATGGAAGGAAATCGGTGTAGTCTGACAAATTTCTACAGTGGAATCTACAACCCTACTGGGACGCACGAGAAAACAGAATCAAAGATTCTGGATTGGGCAGGGTTTGAAGGGATATGGGGAGAAGGCAGGAAATTGGGGCTGAAGAAAATTGGATCAGCCATGATGAAATGGCGGAGCAGACGCGATGGGTCAAATGACCTAATTCTGCTCCTATATCTTATGGTCTGGTCGTCAAAACTGGGTTACTGGAACGGACCTGCCCAATGCCACAGTACAGCTGTCTCTCACATCTAGAAATATCAGTTGATGGTTATGTACAGTTAATGAAATGTTTCTAGTCAATGGCTGTCTAAGACACCTGCAATTGTAGGTTTGCATGTTATTGATTTTATGTGATCTGAAAGCAAAGTATGAAGAATTTAGCTGCTGTATTGACTTGCTGATGTGTTATAGTACTGTTACCTTGGGAGAAGGAAGCCAGGGTTAATTTGGAAACTTCTAGGCATTACTGAGCATTTTTCCCTCTTAAGGTAAACATGTAGTACTTGAAGTACATTTGGGAAATAGCAAGTTTTTTTACTGCCAGTTTGTGTTATAACGTACTACAGTACTAATTCAGACTTTAACCAGTAATGCATATTTTCAATTCTAGGTATGATATGTTGATTATGAGTCAGACAGAGACACTGGTAAAGAGTTCTGTTCTACTCAATGTTTTATGCAAAGGAGTTTGGAAAGATTCAAGTTACCACGTTTGTTCTGAATCTACCCAGACATCCATGTTGGTCAGCCATTAGGATTCATGTCCGGTTGTCCTGTGACCACATTTAGAAGTTCCTCTTGTTAAAGACAGGGCATGTAATAGAATGTGCCAAATAGAGGGCATATTTTTGCTCTATTATTAGTGGGAAGTTAGAGGATTGAGATGCTTTTAAAAACCAACAAAAGGTAACTTTGTTTTTAAAAAAAAAAGTAATCAGGAAGGTAAAGATGGAATAAGAAAGTAAGCTAACCAATAATATTAAAACAGAATACCAGAAGTTTCTTCAGATACATGAAGTGTAGAGGAGAGGTGAGAGTGGATATGGGACTGCTCTTAGAGGTAGTAATGGGAACAAGGTGAACAAACTGAATAAGTATTTTGAGTCAGTCTTCACTGTGGAGGACACTAGCAGTATGGTGGAAGTTCCAAGTCTCGGGGGTCATGGAGTGTGTGAACTTACCATGACTAGGGAGAAGGTTCTTGGGAAACTGAAAGACCAAGTCACCCGGACCAGCTGGTCTATACCCCAGTGTTCTGAAGGAGGTGGCTGAAGAGATTGCGGAGAAGTTAGTAATGACCTTTCAAGAATCACTAGATTCTGGAATGGTTCCGGAAGACTGGAAAATTACAAATATCACTTCACCCTTCAAGAAAGAAGACAGACAGAAACAGGAAATATAGGCCAGTTAGTCTGACCGCAGTGGTTAGGAAGATGTTGGTGTTGACTATTAAGGATGAGGTCTCAGGGTTCTTGGAGGCACATGATAAAATAGACTATAGTCAACTTTGTTTCTTTAAGGGAAATCTTGCCTGATAAATGCTACAGTGAAGTGACCATTTTTACCACTCTAAGCTACCTTATTATCCTCAGATTCCCAGTGACTCTTATTGTACCTACCCTGCCTCCAGAGTCTGTTTGTTCGTATGCAGTTCGTTTTGTACAAATATCGCTTCCTGTTCGTAAGCTGTCTTTTTACATTTCCTGTGCGAGTTAATTTGGATTTTGACTTGAAGCACAAGTGGTAGAAAGGTACCCATCTCCATCCACTCTATTTGCCCTTGAAACAGCAATATCTGTGAGTCTTGTGCTTAACATTGGTAAATATTTAGTACTTTGAAGGAAGTATGATGTTTATTGTTCTTCATTATTAAGCTATGCTTGCACCATGAGTTCGCTTTAGTCCACGACATAGCCATAGAATGTTGCATGTGTAAACATTTGAGAATAATCAGTAATCGTATATTCAAGCATACAACAATTCTGTAGTGAATCTACAAACCCCATTTCCAGAAAAGTTGGGATATTTTCCAAAATGCAATAAAACCAAAAATCTGTTATATGTTAATTCACGTGAACCTTTATTTAACTGACAAAAGTACCAAGAAAAGATTTTCAATAGTTTTACTGACCAACTTAATTGTATTTTGTAAATATACACAAATTTAGAATTTGATGGCTGCAACACACTCAACAAAAGTTGGGACAGAGTTAAAATAAGATTGAAAAATGCACAGAATATTCAAGTAACACCGGTTTGGAAGACTCCACATTAAGCAGGCTAATTGGTAGCAGGTGAGGTATCATGACTGGGTATAAAAGTAGCGTCCATCAAAGGCTCAGTCTTTGCAAGCAAGGATGGGTCGCGGCTCACTCCTTTGTGCCAAAATTTGTGAGAGAGTTGTTAGTCAGTTCAAAAGGAACATTTCTCAACGCAAGGTTGCAGAGAATTTAGGTCTTTCAACATCCACAGTACATAATATTGTGAAAAGATTCAGAGAATTCAGAGACATCTCAGTGCGTAAAGGGCAAGGTCGGAAACCACTGTTGAATGCACGTGATCTTTGAGCCCTCAGGCGGCACTGCCTAAGAAACTGTCATGCTACTGTGACAATTATAGCCACCTGGGCTCCGGAGTACTTCGGAAAACCATTGTCACTCAACATAGTCCGTCGCTGCATCCAGAAATGCAATTTGAAACTGTATTACGCAAGGAGGAAGCCATACATCACCCTCTGTGCAGAAACGCCAGCGAGTTCTCTGGACCTAAGCTCATCTCAGAGTTCTCCGTGCCAAAGATGAAAACGACCATCCAGATTGTTATCAGCATAAGGTGCAAAAGACAGCATCTGTGATGGTATGGGGGTGCATCAGTGCCCACAGCATGAGTGAGTTACATGTATGTGAAGGTATCATTGACTCTGAGGCATATATTAGGATTTTAGAGAGACATGTGTTGCCATCAAGGCGACGTCTCTTCCTGGGACATCCATGCTTATTTCAGCAGGACAATGCCAGACCACATTCTGCACGGGCTACAACAGCATGGCTTTGTAGACACAGAATGTGTGTGCTTGACTGGCCTGCTGCCAGTCCAGATCTATCTCCTATTGAAAATGCATGGCACGTCATGAAGAGGAGAATCAGACAACGGAGACCACGGACTGTTGAGCAGCTGAAGTCTTGTATCAAGCAAGAATGGACAAAATTTCCAATTGCAAATCTACTACAATTAGTATCCTGGGTTCCAAAATGATTAAAAAGTGTTATTAAAAGGAAAGGTGATGTAACACAATGGTCAACATGCCTCTGTCCCAACTTTTGAGTGTGTTGCAGCTATCAAATTCTAAATTTGTGTATGTTTACAAAATACAATTAAGTTGGTCAGTAAAACTATTGAAAATCTTTTCTTTGTACTTTTGTCAGTTAAATAAAGGCTCATGTGAATTAACATACCACAGATTTTTGTTTTTATTGCATTTTGGAAAATATCCCAACTTTTCTGGAAATGGGGTTTGTAATACGTGTCTTACTTTCTGCAGTTTCACCAAGTTTGCTCATTTAAAAAAAAAGCCCTTAAGAAAGCTTCGATGTTGGGTGATTTTTGATCAAATGTTTAATTTCCAGTCTAGCGAGGGCAGTAGACTGTCCTTTGCCACCAGTGAGGGCAGTTTGCACAGTAGTCATTTTAAATGGCCTGTACATTTTTTTGGGGATGTGAGAGGAAACATGCAGCATCCACTTAGAGAAGATCTGTAGATGCTGGAGATCAAAGTAATACACACAAAATGCTGGAGGAACTCAGCAAGCCAGGCAGCTTCTATGGAAAAGAGTAAGCAGTTGACATTTCAAGCCGAAACCCTTCGGTCCACGTTTTGAGTAATTAATGCAGAAAATCAGGTAATTGCAAAAGGTTCACAAATTTTTTCTTTTAGCTTTAGTTAGGGAAAAGAAAAAGACTGGTCCATACATTAAAATACTAATTTGCAGTAAGTCCAATGGTATTAGAAACTTGCAAAGAGCCTCATTTGATTAATTTTGAAATATGAGGTCATCTGGCACGTGGGAAGCTTTTAAAGTAAGAGAGCAAGAGTGTAGGACGGCATGTTCCTGTGAGAATGGAGGGCAAGCCTGGTGTGAGCAAGAAACCCTGGGTGACAAGATGTTGAGGCTCTGATGAAGAGAAATAGAGGCCTTTATATCTGATATAGGCCGATGAGATCTAATAAATCCCTTTGGGACTATTCGGGGTGTGCGAAAACACTTGAGTGAAATCAGTAGGGCAAAAAGTGGACATGAGGTGGCTTTGGCAGATAGGTAACAGAGAATCCAAAATATCTACAAATATATCAAGGACAAAAAAAGGAATAAGGGAGACAATATAGCCCCTTAGATATTAACAAGGACATTTATATGTTGACTCGCAGGAGATGAATGAGGTCCTCAATGAATATTTCTCATTTATATTTACTGTGAAGGAGGACATGGATGCTAGGGAACTCAGAAGTTAATGTCTTGAAGAGCATTTGCATTGCAGAAGAGGTAACGCTGAAGGTCTTAAAGCATAAAAGTAGATAGATTTGTGGGACTTGACTACGTGTATCCTAAAACAGTGGAAAGCTGCATTAGGTCCTCACAAGGAGAGGCTTTTTCCCTGGAATGTAGGATGCTGAGTGATAATTGAGAATTTGTTAAATCAAGGGGCATAGACAGATAAGTTAACCATCTTTTTTCTCTAGGGGAGGAGACTCCAAAGCAAGGGGGCATAATTTAAGCAACACACATCAAAGTTGCTGGTGAACGTAGCAGGCCAGGCAGCATCTCTAGGAAGAGGTACAGTTAACGTTTCGGGCGGAGACCCTTCATTAGTCCTGATGAAGGGTCTCGGCCTGAAACGTCAACTGTACCTCTTCCTAGAGATGCTGCCTGGCCTGCTGCGTTCACCAGCAACTTTTTGTGTGTTGCTTGAATTTCCAGCATCTGCAGAATTCCTCGTGTTTGCGGGCATAATTTAAAGTAGAGGACAAAAGGAACTCCTTCCTCACGAAGGGTGGTATTATTAGACTTGAGATTTTGCAGCAACAAACTCAAAGTGCTGAAGGAATGTTTTGGGCTGAGACCCTTCATTGGGAAAATAAACCAAATTGTACATTAGTTTATTGCACATGTTCTGGAGTACAGTGGCAAAAGTTTGTCATCCATACAGAGTATTTGATTGCATCAGTATATTGAAGTAGTACAGAGCAAAAGCAACAACAGAAAATATAGTGTTACAGTTGCAGAGAACTTGCAGACAGACAATAAGGTGGCAAGCCGTCTGGAGGTAGAATGTTTGCTCAAGAGTCCATCTGATCACCTGAGATCCTTTCAATAGTCTTATTACAGTGGTCCTTGAGCCTGGTGTTATATTCTTTCAAGCTTTCGTGTCCTCGGCCCGATTGGGGCGAGTGGCAGAGGAGAGAATGTCAGGGTGCACGGAATTTTTGATTTGTGCAGGCTGCTTACTGAGTCAGGGAGAAGAGTGAAGCACCTTCAATAACTCCAAAAGACTGAGGTTTGGTAAAATACTGAAAGGCTTTTATTCGCTGTACAATACGACCTCCACGGTGAGTGTCTGCCCCCAGACTGTGGGAGAGGGGTAAGGCGAAACACCTTTATACAGGATTCTGTGGGAGGAGCCACAGGGGCAGTCAGCAGAGGGGCGTGTCCAGACAGTTAACCCAGTTACAACATATTTTACCACATTCACCCCTCTTTTTTTTTTTAAAAAAGAGTCCTGCCGGGTGAAGTGACTGACAATATTTACAACAAGTATATTTACAGGTTAAGTCTATCAGGCGGTCGAGTCCATCGCTGTGATCTACGTAGCACCAGTGGTGATTGCGTCGGCGATGGCGGTTGTGCTGGCTCCGGCCTGACTTGAGGTGCCAGCACATTAGGCGTCGGTAATCCCTCGTGCGTGTGCGTCACGCCCGGTATGGGAGAGTCGTGTGGTGTCTGTGTAGGGTTTGGGTCTGTGTGCAGTGTCTCGTGGGTACATACATTGGTGGGTACGGAATCAATAGTCACCATGGAGTGTTCAGGGTAGGGGCCTGGTGCTCCTGCGGGCGCCAGGTCGCGGATGGAGACCGTGTCCTCCCGCCCATCAGGTAAAACCACGTAGGCATACTGGGGGTTCGCATGAAGTAAGTGAACCCTCTTGACTATCGGGGAGTATTTATTGCTCCTCGCATGTTTCCGGAGCAGCACTGGCCCCGGGGACGTCAGCCAAGATGGTAGGGTGGTTCCAGTGGTTGATTTTCTGGGAAAAGAAAAGAGCCACTCATGAGGGGTGGCAATGGTGGCTGTGCATAACAGGGAGCGGATGGAGTGGAGTGCCTCGGGAAGGACCTCCTGCCAGCGGGAGACCGGCAGTCCCTTTGACCTGAGGGCTAAGAGTGTGGCTTTCCACACTGTGCCATTCTCCTTCTCTATCTGTCCATTCTCCCAGGGATCACAGCGATGGACTCGACCGCCTGATAGACTTAACCTGTAAATATACTTGTAAATATTGTCTGTCACTTCACCCTGCGGGACTTTTTTTTTTAAAAAAAAAAGGAGGGGTGAATGTGGTAAACCATATATATATATATATATGTTGTAACTGGGTTACACCGTGGAGGTTGTATTGTACAGCGAATAAAATTGAAGCACCTTCAATAACTCCAAAAGTCTGAGGTTTGGTAAAATACTGAAAGGTTTTTATTCGCCGTACAATACGACCCCCACGGTGAGTGTCTGCCCCCGGACTGAGGGAGAGGGGCAAGGCGAAATCACCTTTATACAGGATTCTGTGGGAGGAGCCACAGGGGCAGTCAGCAGAGGAGCGTGTCCAGACAGTTAACCCAGTTACAACATACATATATAGTTTACCACAAAGAGGATATTTCTGTGCTATGCTGAGCTGTGTTCACCACTCTGATTTTTTTTTTTTTTTGCAGTCCCAGGCAGCACAGTTGGCATAGTAAATGGTTACACCTGGAAAGGATGCAGGTTATCATGCATCTATTGAAACTGTTCAGAGTGATCAGAGAGACGCTGATTTATTTTTTAAAAGCCTCCTGAAGAAATGAAGCTGGGTTCCAATGAGATTTTATGGTCTTTGCCATGAGCATCTACATCATTGGATCTGGACAGAAACCAAGCCACCTGCTATTAGGGAATGAGACAGACCAGAGACAGAAATTTACGTTGGAGCACACTTTGCATCCATTGACCACAATGCCATTAGTTTCAAAGTAAATATGCAAAGAGATGCGTCTGGTTCACGGGTGGAGATTCTAAATTGGAGAAAGGCCAATTTTGATGGTATTAGAAATGATCTGACAAGTGTGGATTGGGATAGACTGTTTTCTGGCAAAGGTGTACTTGGTAGGTGGGAAGCCTTCAAAAATTGAATTTTGAGAGTACAAAACTTGTATGTGTCTCTAAGAATAAAAGGTAAAGATGAGTGCTGGGAACCTTGATTTTCAAGAGATATTGAGGCTCTGGTTAAGGTGGGGGGGGGTGGGAGAGAAGAGCTGCATATCATGTGTAGGTAGGAACAAATGAGGTGCTTAATAATTACAAGGAATGCAAGAGAACACTTGAGAAAGAAATCAGGAAGGCTAAAAGAAGGCATGAAGTTGCTCCAGCGGACAAGATGAAAGAGAATCCTAAGGGATTATACAGGTATGTTAAGAGCAAAACAATTGCGAGAGACAAAATTGGTTGTCTGGAAGACCAGAATGGGAATTCTTGTGTGGAGCCAAAACAGATGGGGAGATCTTAAATGCATTTTTTTGCATCTGTATTTACTCAGGAGATGGATACAGAGTCAGTCGAAGTGAGGCAAAGTGACATCAACTTCGTGGAGCCTGTTCAGATTACAGAGGAAGAAGTGTTTGCTATCCTGAGGCAAATCAGAGTGCATAAATCCCTTATCAGACAAGGTGTTCCCTCAGACCCTAAGGGAGTCAAGTGCAGAAATTGCCGGAGCCGTAGCAGGGATATTTAAAACATCCTCAGTGACAGGAGAGGTACCACAGGATTGGAGGAGAGCCAATGTTGTTCTGTTTTTTTTAAATTTGCAGATGGCACCAAGATTGGGGGTGTAGTCAGTGGTGAGGAAGGCTACCATGGCTTGCAGGGGGATCTGCATAAGCTGGAGAAGTGTGTTGTAAGATGGCAGATGGAATTTTAATGCAGACAAGTGCGAGGTTTTACACTTTGATAGGACCACCCAGGGTAGGTATTACAGTGAATAGTATGACACTGAAGAGTGTGGTAGAACAAAGGGATCTGGGAATACAGATACATAGCTTGTTGAAAGTGGCAGGGTTGTAATGAAACTTCTGGCACATTAGCCTTCATAAATTAATGTATTGAGTATAGAAGATAGGATGTTATGTTGAAGTTATACAAGATGTTGGTAAGGCCTAATTTGGAATAGTTCTGATCATCTGTCTGCAGGAAAGATGTAAACAAAGTTGAAGAGTGCAGAGAAAATTTACAAGGATGTTGCTGGTCTTGGAGAACCCGAGTTATAAGGGAAGGGTGACTAGCTTAGGACTATTTTCTTAAGAATGTAGAAATTGAGAGGAAATTTGATAGAGGTATGCAAAATTGAAGGTTATAGATAGGGTAAATGCAAGCAGGCTTTTTCTATTGAGGTTGGTGGGATAACAACCGGAGGTCATGTCTTGAGGGTGGAAGGTGAGAAGTTTAAGGAGAACATGAGGGCAAACCTTTTCAGTCAGAGGGTCGTGAGAATGTAGAATGAACTTCCAGCACAAGCTTGATTTCAATGTTTAAGAGAAGTTTGGATAGGTACATGGATAGTAAAGATATGGAGGGCTGTGGTCTGGGTTCATGTCATTGGGATTGGGCAGTTTTCAAAGTTTTGGCATGGACTAGATGGGCTGAAGGGCCTGTTTCTGTGCTGTACTTCTCTATGATCTTCACCTCAGGGCCGTTGATGTAAACTGGAGCGTGTGCACCACCCTGCTTCCTAAAGTCAATGACTGGCTCTTTTGTTTTGCTGTCATTGAGGGAAAGATCGCTGTCATGACACCATGTCATTACACTCTCTATCTCCTGCTTGTACTCATCTGCAAACTCGTAAATGAAGAGTTGGAACAGAGTATTTAGAAGAGTTGGAACAGAGTATTTAGAATAAAGGTGGCAGAGGTGTTGCTGCCTTAATGATTGGTCAGAAAATCTAGAATCTATTTGCAAAGGCAGGTGTCTAGGTCTAGGGATTTGGTGAGGTGTTTGGTTGGAATTATGACATTGAAGGCATAGCTGCAGTCAGTAACTAGTAGTTTATTGTAGATTTCTTTATTAATACAGATGCTCCAAAGGTGAATGTACAAACGTTTGTAGGTATGAGTAGGTGAAACGAGCTGCCAGAAAGAATGGTAGAGGTAGATACAATTGTGACATTTAACAGTATTTGGACAGTTACTGATTAAGGGGGATTATGACTAAAATGCACACAAATGAGACTGACTGACTGATGAATTGGGATGAAGATACTCTTTTCTATGCTGTATGACTCGATGGCCCACATTTCTGTATACTTACGAGGGAACTAGTGTGAAGGAAATATTTGATAAGCCATTGTTTTACACCAAGTGTTGCCTCTGTGTTGGATTCAATCCTCTTTATTAATTTCTTAAGACAAATGCCATTCATCAGGCACATTCAACACTTACTATGTCAAAATTATTTTACTTGTTTTTTTAATCAGAACTAGCATCTGTTCCAGTGTGGGGAATTGAATGGTAGTTGAAGCAGGCTGATGCTGGGGACTCATCACCTGCTTTCGGTTTGCTTTCTTACCCTTGAAAAGTTTCAAGTGAATGCCAGATTCAGTGACAATAATTGATGGGCATTGATCTGTTCTTATTAACTCCAAAATGAGATTCATTTAATTACATGCTTCCTCTTCTGTTCATGGGGATATAATCCAAAATTTGAAAAACCTCTTCAGTAGTTCGTTTCTAACTCCAATAATTTCATAAACCATATGTGGTGATATTCAGCAGTAATGTTTACCAAACTTAAAAGCTATTGAGTATCATCCATCTGGACTGGTCAATTTTATTGTACCTGAAATGCTGAACTGTACAGTATTTGCTAGCTAAATTCATAAACACTTGAAATGTTCAGAAGTACAGGCAGTATCCTGATGTGAGTATTTCCAGTGTTTTATCAGAAAAATTGCATCTGCAGTGTTTTGTGTACCAATCAATATTTTATAATCTTGCTTTGAATTGTGATTTTGGAAATAAAATATTTTTACCCACTGCTTTTAGTAACACCATGCATAAAAGTTTTTAATTAGACAGTAATTCATACATGGAGTCAATATTAATAACCTTTCATTCATTTCTCAGGTACAGTCTAACCCCAGTGAGAAAGAGGAGAATGAAGCCAAGACCCAGTTAACTAAAGCAGATGAAATACAAAGGATAATTGTGCAAGCACGAGCTGCTTTTGAAAACCAGGATTACACAACTGCTATTGATTTACTAAATATTATTCTGGAGGCAAGTCTTAACTGTAGTTTTTCATGGGGAGCAATGGCAATGTTAAAGTGAATGGTCTCTTCTGTAGTAATTTCCTATACAGTAAGAATGTTTAAAAGTTCATAAGTGTACATTCTATTCCTATTCTTGACTATGGACAGAAATGCCATTTCATTTGCTTTTGAAATTTAGGTAGAAAACGTTTTTGGATTTGACTTCTGTTCTGCTGCGAGGGTACAGAAGTGCACCATGTTTGCATTGAATATTTTTGCCTTCTCACTCCCTAATTAGCTCAGGTTTACACCTTTGACAAACCGCAGCAGGATGCTGTTTCAGTTAATATTGTCAACCCAATGCTCAAAGTCAACAGATATTTGTATTTGGTTCATGAACATGCTCCAGATTGCATCATTGTTACATAATTGAGTAAAGTTTAAAACCAAGTTAAGAACAGATCTGGCAGATATGAAACAGCACCTTGAAATTGGTGGAGAACTTTGGTTCAGGGAACCAATTTATAATTTAGGATAAAAGCAACTGAAGACATGGCTTAACAAAAGGCAGGGCTAGCAGTTTAATATTCCAGAGTGTACTAGTTTCAGATGTGATTTGGTGGTGATGTAAAAAAAAAAAGTGGTGTGTTATTGGTCAATATGACCATCACTGCACTGATGAGGGAGGAAATATGAGGAAGCTCTTCAAATAAGGCTAGGTGATCACTTTGCTCAGATTACATTGCCTCGTGACAGTCAGCAGGAGATAAAGCAGGTATTTGGGTGAATCTCGAAAGTGTAAGAGGGATACGGTTATAGCAGTAGCATATTTCAATTTCTCAAATATTAAGTGGGATCACCTTAGTATAAAAGGATTAGATTAGGTGGAACTTTTAAAGTGCATTGAGAGCTTTTAATGTCTGTAGGGTTGTACTAAGGGTTGTACAGTGCTAGACCTATGCATAATCCTAAGGAATGAAATCAGCTACGTAGTGAATGAGTACTTTAGGGACAGTAACCTGAACCTATTAAGTTTCATAGTAATTATTTAAAGGGTTAAAGATAGTCTAGGCACTAAATATCTGAATTGAAGGTAAACCATCTCCCTGTCTTTAAACAGGACCCTGTAAGCTGATTGGGAGTACTGAAGTACAGAATTGACATTTGAGAAATGGAAGTCTTTAAAAGTGGAAATAATTAGAAATTGGTGCCAATGTTTTCTTGTAAGGATGAATCATAAGGACAGCAAGTATAGAGAACACAGAATTTCAAGGGATGTTGTCCTTTTTATAAGGAAAAGGGAATGGTAGGTTTATTGAAAATGGAGGAAGCCCTACAGAAATAGTGTTGAGGGGTACGTAGAAAAGAAATTTGGCGGGCAAAGAAAGACTACAAAATATCTTTGCCATACAAGTTTAAGGAAAATCCCAGTTATTTTACAACAATTGTGTAAAAAGGTAATCAGGGAAAGAATGGACTCAACAGCAATAAAGAGACACTCCAAATGGAGCAAGAAGATGTGGGTAACCTGTTGAATAGATATTTACATAGAATGTAGAACAGCACAGGAACAGGTCCTTTAGCCCACGATGTCTGCGCTGAACGCAATACTGAATAAACCTTTGCAAATCTTTTCTCCCTCTGTGCAATCTATATCCTCCCCGTGCCCTGCCTATTCTTGTTTCTATCTAAAACCCTTTTAAATACACTATTGTATCGGCTTCCACCATTACCTCTGACAGTCTGTTCCAGGCACCTACCACTTTTTAAAAAATTATCTTGCTACAATATGACATCCCAACTTGTGCTAAATGTCTCAGCCTACAAAGCAAATATACTAATTCCATCTTCACCACCCTATCCACTTGTGTCACCATTTTCAGGGCCATGAACTTGCACCCCATGTTGACTTCAAATTAGTCCCTTGCATTCTAGAGGAACATACTATTAATAGTAAGAAGATTAAGAACTTAAATAATTAAGCAAAGAAATGGTACAAGACTTTTGTCACTGCAGAACCTTTGTAAGAAAAGACACAGGTTTGAGTTGAGGAGTAATGGGTTTTGAGAAGACTTGAAGAAATTATTGTTCTCACCCGAAAGGTTGGTTGAAGTCAGAAACATGGTGGAACTGCTCAAGCACCCAAATCATCAATTTAAAAATAGGTAAGATTTGTAAAACCAGAGTAAGATGTAATACTGAAGCTGAAACCAGGGAAGAATTTTTAAATTGGCTCTAGCTTAAGCAATAGCACAGTAAAAATACAGGAGATTAGATGTGACTTAATACAGATCAGAATCTGGACGATGAAGTTTCAGAAAACCTCAGGTTTATTGAGGGTGGGGAAAAATTGCAGACAGGAGGGCTGGAAATGGTTAAAGCAATCAGGAAAAGTGTGGGTATGTTGTTTCAACTCTAACATTCAAATTCAGCCCCCTTCATGACACACCTATTTCATTACCATAGACATGCTTGTGTTCCAGAAGCTTAACCAAAGTGCCACCCTGTGGATTTTCCATATGAGATCTGTGGTTCTTACGATGGCTGGAGGTTGAGAATTGTGGAAATGGTGGCATGCAATGTGTTGACATTAGATTAGAGAGTTGAGGAGGTAATTTGGGAATTTGATCTGGCTGTGGAAGGAGTGATAGCTGTTTGTGAGTGTGTGAGAGAGGGTGTGGGTGGGGGGAGAGAGACTATGTGGGTTGTCGAACCGTTCAGAGAGTAAGAATTACAGGTTGTTTACTGTATACATACTCTGATATGAAATGGAACAATTGAACCATTGAAAAATCAATTGACATCCTGTTTCTCTTTTGGAATACCCTTTTGTTGTCACTTTTGCTCAGCCAGAAACATTAACTCTTCTCGTGCTCACTCTCTCGCAGGCAATCTACTTTTATTAACCCAAACTCAAATCTTACTTAGCATTTACTTTAAAATTCCAACCTCTTGTCCTTGTTATTACATCTCTTTTTAAAGCTTTTCCGCATAATATCTTTGAGATATAATCCAGTCTTTTAACTGTAATATCCAGTTCAAAGTTCCTATAATTCTCATCTCATGTATTTTACCACTCCATGAGTAGAAATTCCTTCTGGTATCTGCTTTAGCACACTCATACTCACCATCTGTCTCCACAGATGGTTGTGGAGGTCAATTCATAGAGTATATTTGAAGCAGAGGTTGTTAGGTTCTTAATTAGATAGGGCATCAAAGATTAGGGGGAGATGGCAGGAAAATGGGGTGGAGGGGGTAACAGCCATGATGGAATGGCAGAACAGACTTAATGGGCCAAATGGCCTGATTCTGCTCCTATTTATGGTCTTGTGGTTTTACTTTTCACTGGCACGTACTGTATATGCAAGTTGTCAGAAGTTTTCTATTTAGTACTGAAAGTTTATTTGTCTCTACATCAGACTTGTGTTTGGGATTCCGACTTAAGGGAACTCCGGGCAGAGTGCTACATACAGATTGATGAAAGTGGAAAAGCAATAAGTGATTTGAAAGCTACATCAAAACTTAAAAATGACAACACTGAAGCTTTTTATAAAATTAGTATTATCTACTATAAGCTTGGAGATCATGAAATGTCTCTTGGGTAAGTATCCTCTTATTTTTTATCAAATTATACTATCTATTAATTTGGTCAGTGTTGTACCTTTTGTTAGCTGTTATATCTTTGGTGGCATTTTATTGATGCAAAGGATTGTAGGATTAATTTTTATCCATTTAAAAACCTAGAATTTTAGTTACTACCATTTTGATATGGCATAAATAACTTTTAATATATACTTTTGCCCAAATTTGAGCTGTTAATTTGACACTACCTTACAAAGCAGAATATTGTTAAGAATATGATTTAGTTCTTGCTGTCACTGAATTTGGCCTAAAATTTAAAAAAAAATACATCACAGCAATGAAGTTGCACTCAAATTTCTTTTTTAAAAGATGCTGGAAATCTGAAACAGAACAGCACCAATTGAAAGAGTAAAGATCATGTTTCTTAGTAAAGGCTGATTTATACTTGTGTGCCGTAGCCTATGCAAGTGGCCTACGTGCTTTGTGAGCATTTATACTTGTGCGTTGGTGTGTCTGCATCACTTTGCAATCCGGGCGCGTCATGCATGCGCACACACCTGCCCGTGCAAGGCTTCATGGTCATGGTAGTCTTTCTCAGGGTAAACAAGTTTAAAGCGAGTGTCTTTTTTCGTAAAAGCGAAATGTGTCCTCCATAATTTCAGAGGCCTGTACAGCTTTATGGAAAGCAATGCAGCCAGAGTTCCTTCCCTGCCCTTCAGTCGCCCAATGGAAAGCTATTGCAGCGTAGGAGGAAATGGGATTCTGCCAAGCGGACCAATCACAGTTCGGTCTCTGCTGCCGCGACGCGTAGTTACATTTTGGGAGGGGTGCGCGTAGGCTCTGCGTAGGGTTTGTGGTGACACCGTACTTATGGCGTCGAAATGATGCAGAAGTATATATCAGCCTTTAGTCCCTTCTCAGTAGAAGAGAAGGTGCGGCAGAGGTGTATAGTACAAAGTGAGTGTCCTTGATGGAATGAATTAAAATAGCTTAAGATACAAAGGGTGTATCATTTATTGCTGATGTACTTCACCAGTGTTGTATTTTTAATATGAATTCCTATTTTTTTCCAATTCAATATTTTTCATGTATTGAAGTTAAAAATGCTGTCACAAGACAAGAAATCAACCATAAAAATTTCAGTTGAACCTATTCCCATGTCATGTTCGTCCATTTCATTTGTCAGCCCAGTTGCTTCAGAGAAGTAGTTTAGTATTAAGGATTCACAGCATATGTAACATTTTGTTATGATTTGCACACAGTGAAATTCGGGAATGCCTCAAATTGGACCCGGATCACAAACACTGTTTTGCCCATTATAAGCAAGTGAAAAAGCTTAACAAGCAGTTAGCAACAGGAGAAGATCTTATAAGACAAGAAAAGTAAGTGCATCTTACAATCTTTCCAGGATTGATAATTCAACTAGAAATGTATCCATTGGATGTTTTAGCCATTAATCAAAGTAACTTCATGGTGATGCTCTTTAATCCCAGAAAATGAGCCACTGTGTTTATTACACACAAAAAAAATTTCTTACGATGTATTATTATTTTTTTCTGATTTATAGATACTCTGATGCTATTAATAAATATGAGTCTGCGATGAAAACAGAGCCAAATGTTTTTCAATACACTTTGTATGCAAAGGAGCGTATTTGCCATTGTTTATCAAAGGTAAGTTTAATAAATGAACTATTTGCTGTTTTATTTTCTGTAAATATGCTCAAAACAAATCCAGTTAGATGATTAGAATCATTTTGGCAGAGGTCAATAACCGGTGGGAAAATGTGGGAAGAGGGGCAGAACTTTGCATTCAGTCAAATGTAGTCTGAAAGGCAGAAACCATATCACTTTTTTAAAAAAAAAAACAAACTCTGTCCTGCAAAAATACCCATTTTCCTATGTTTTATAACGATAGTTTCAGCTATCCATCCACAATGTTTTATTTCTGAGATTTTTTAACATTGTTATTCCGGATGTAACGTAGAGGTATTTTGTAGACCTGAAATAGCTGGCAGTCTTTAATAATGATATAAAATTTACATAGAGCATGAAACTCTCCAGCACAGGAACAGGCCGTTCAGCCCATGATGCTGTCAGAGTTGATTATATTGTCATATACGAAAGTATATGTATGGGTACAATGAAAAACATGCTTTTAGCAGTATCATATGCACATATCATACAAGCAACATTCAAAGAAAAAACTAAATTAAGCATAAATTATACACATTTTTACAAGATAGAATGCGATTGTAACAAACCGAAGTCCATTTTAGTGCAAAGTGTTCAGTGTTTCTAACTGCGGGATTAGGGTTTTGCTGGTTGTTTCTAGACCCAGTTGGGGAACCAATATCTTGGCTGGGTGGTTTGCTAATGCTACTCGGGAGGGTTTAAACTAGTTTGGCAGGGGAGGCGAACTGGAGCACCAGGTCAGAAAGTGAAAAGATGGAGAAGAAGGTAGATGTCAGGACACTGAAAACAGGTAGGAGCAAAGTAATAGAAACAATGGGATGGATAGTTTGAAGGGTGTGTATTTTAATGCTAGGAGTATTCTGGGTGAGGGCGGTGAGGTTAGGGGATAGATCAATACATGGAATTATGATGATGTGGCCATTACAGAGACTCGGTTGAGAGAAGGTCAGGAATATCTGCTGAATATATAGGGGTTCTATGTTTTAGAACAAATTAAGGGGGGGTAAGTGGTGGGGAAGATGCACGACTAATCAGAGCTGCACTTGGAGAGAACATAATGGAGGGTTTCCACTGAGTCTGTATGGATAGAACTCAAAGCAGGAAAGGTGCAAACACTTTGAGATTGTACTACAGACCACTTAATAGCCACTGAGAAATTGAGGAATGGGTATGCAGGCAGATTAAATAAAGGTGTGAAAGCAACAGGGTTGTTGTCATGGGAGACTAACTTCCCTAATATAAAATGGAACCTTCTGAGTACAAGAGGTTTACATAGGGCAGAGTTTGTAAGGTGCCTCCAGGAGGGTTTCTTAAATCAATATGGAGATGGTCCAATAAATGGAGGGGCTGTACTGAACCAAGGGGTTGGGTACTGAGCCTGGCCAGGTGACTAAATTAGAGCAGGGGGAATGATGAGAAAATTAGGCAGGAACTAGGCGGAGTTAATTGGAAAAAGCTGTTTTTGGACAAGTCCACATCTGAGATGTGGAAAGTCTTTAAAGACTAATTACACTGAATACAGTACAGTTCAGGTATATTCTGGTCAGAAGGAAAGACAAGGTGGCAAGGTAAAAGAACTTTGATGTCAACAGTGGATTAGTCTAGAAGAAAAACGAAAAGCATTCAAAGCTTCGGAATCTACAATTATATAAAGCCTTTTAGGATTATAAAGAAGCCAGGAAAAGAAAACTTATGAAGGGAATTATGAAAGCTAGGAGTGGCCATGAAAAGTCTTTGGCAAGTAGGATTAAAGAGAATTCCAAGGCATTCTAAACATGCATCAAGAAGAGGATAACTAGGGAGAAGGTAGGACCACTCAAGGATAAAGGGAGGAACATTTGCTTGGATGCAGAGGATGTGGGTGAGGTCCTTAATGAGTACTGCACAACAGTATTTACCAAGGAGAAGGATAAGGAGATCAGGTGCTGAGCATATTGATATGCTTAGGATATTACAAAGTGAAGGAGGAAGTAGTGTTAAATCTCCTTACGAACATTAAGGTGGGTAAGTCCCCAGGGCCTGATGAAATGTACCCCAGGCAAGAAAAGAGATTGCTGGGGCCTTGACCAATATCTTTGTGTCCCCTCTAGCCACAGCCAAAATACTGGAGGATTGCAATTAGCTAGTGTTGTTCAAGAAGGTGAGTCTCACGTCAGCAGTAGGAATGTTACTGGACAGAGATGTTGAGGATGGGTTTATGAGCATTTGGAAAGCCAAATTAGGGAGAGCCAGCATGGCTTTGTCTTACTGGCTTGATTGAATTTTTTGATGAGGTAATGAGGGTGATTGATGAAGGTAGAGCTGTGGATGTTGATTACGTGAATTTTAGTCAGGCATTTGACGAAGTTCCTCATGGGAGGCTCATCCTGAAGATTAAGACACATGGGCTTCCTGATAAATTGGCCATTTTAGATACAGAACTGGCTTGCCCATACAAGACAAAGGGACGTATTCTAGCTGGAGATCTGTGATTAGTGGTGTTCTGCAGGGATTTGTAATGAGACCTCTGCTGTTTGTGATGTATATAAATGACCTGAATGAATATGTAGATGGGTGGGTTAGTAAGTTTGCAGATGATAATGAAGATTGGTGGTGTTGTGGCTAGCATAGGTGACTAGCAAAGAATTCAGTGGGGTACAGAGCAATTATGACAGATGAAATTTAACCCAGTGAAATGTGAAGTATTGTACCTTAGTGGTCAAATGTGAAGAGACAGCAAGACTGTCAACAGTGTTGATGAGAGGGGGATCGTGAAGTCCCAGTCCATAGCTAGCTGAAGGTGTCTACACAGGTTGGTAAGGTGGTTAAGAAAGCATATGGTGCTTGCCTTTACTAGTCAAGGCATTGAGTTTAAAAGTCAGGAAGTTGTGTTGCAGCTTTATAAAACTCATTACTCCACATCTGGAGTATTGTATATCGTTCTGGTTGCCTTATTATAAACTTGGCAAGGGTGCAGAAGAGGTTTACCAGGATGTTACTTGGATTAGAGGGCACGTGCTATAATGAAAGGTTGGACAAACTTGGCTTATTTTTCTGTAATGGCAGAGGCTGAGGGGAGATCTGATAGAGGTTTTAAAGATTGAGAGGCATAGACAGTATCTTTTTCCCAAGGTTGAAATGTCTGATATAAAGGACATGTATTTAACGTGGAGTTAATGTCAAAGGAGTGAGGGGGAAGTTTTATTCCACTGATTGGTGAGTGCTTGGAATGCACTACCTAGGGTGATGATAGAGGCAGAAACATTAGAGGTGTTAAAGAGACTTTTATATAGACACCTGAATGTGAGGAATATGGGATGATTTGGACATTGTGTGGGCAAAAGAAGTTAGTTTGGTTGACCATTTGATTACTAATTTAATTGGTTTGGCACAGCATTGTGGGCCAAAGGGCCTATTCCTGTGCTGTACTGTTCTATGTTCCAAATGCTTGAAGAGAAGTAGCTGCTGTTCAATCTGGTGGTGTGGGACTTGAGGCTTCTGTACCTTCTGCCCAGTGGCAGTTGTAAGAAAATGGCATGGCATGGGTGGTGGAAATCTTTGAATGTTGCCTCCTTGAGCTAGCACTTTCTGAAAATACTAATGGTGAGGAATTGTGCTGTACTAATTAAGCTCATAACTAAATACCTAATTAGACTGATAACTTCTGCATACCAATGTGTACATTCTTTCATTCTCTGCCCATGATATGTCCGTTTAAAAATCTCTTGCACACCTCTATTGTATTTGTCTCCAACTACCACCCCTGACAGTGTATTCCAGGAACCCACCAACCTGTTTTTAAATAAAACTTGCTTCGCATATTTCCTTTTAAACTTGCCTCCTCTCACTTTAAATGCATGCCTTTTCAAGTGAGACATTTTGATGCTGGGAAATGTACCCGTTCCAACACTCAAAATGCTGGAGGAACTCAAAATCAGACAGCACTTATAGAGGGGAATAAACTGTTGAAGTTTTGAGCTCAGACCCTTCATCAGGACTAGTAAACCTCTTCTGCAACCCTCAGCCATTTACATTCCCCTTATAATGGGGTGATCAGAGCTCAACACAATATTTCAGATGGAGCTTTATGAAGCCACAACATAGCTATCTGACTCTTGAACTTAATGCCTCAACTAATAAAGTCAATATGCCTTTAACATCATTTTACCTGCTTCAGCCACTATGGATCTATGGATTTGGACTCTGAGATCCCTCTGTACATTAACGTTGTTAAAGGTCTTGCCATTAACAATATACTGTACCTTCATTTTAGGTCTCTTGGCCAAATTAAACTCCATGTGCCATTTCTCCACATATCTGCAGCTGATCTGTATCCCACTGTATCCTTTAGCAATCATCTATGCTGTTCACAGCACTGCCAATCTTTGTATCATCTGCAAACTTGCTAACCTACCCATTCATGATTTTATCCTGATCATTTATAAATACAGTAGATTCTGGTGAATTGGTACACATGAGGGCCAGTACATTTGGCCCAATTGAGCAGCTGCCCAATTAGCCAAAGTTTCATAGAAATGGTTTTAAAAGGTGTATATAAAAAAAAAGACAACTATAGTTTCACTGAGTATCAAAATGTCTATTTAAATTTAATGCAGAATGAACTAGAACACTACCAATATTACTACAGTACCATAAAACTATTAGTTCCTAATAGTTACCAATGGAGGAATTCATCGCATGTGCAGTGCTTGATTGATTGTCTCTGAAAGTCAGTGCAGTTACCTACTGCAGATAATGGACTACCTTCATTGCCTTCCTGCATGAAGTTGTGTTGGAATCCAAGATCCAAGTTATCAAAAATTTGACTGCTTTTTGAATTGGCATCCTGAATCCACTGTGTATCACAAACAGCATGGGTGCCAGTATGGATCCTTGCAGAGCATCATTAGTCACAGAATTCCAACCAGAATAAATCCTGCCAACCACTGCCTTCTTTGGGCCAGCTCATTCTGAGCCCAAATGATCAGATACCATGTATTGCATGCATCTTTATCTTGAATGAGCATGCCATGAGGGTTTTTGTTAAACACCGTGCTAAAATTCATGCAGGCAACATCCATTACAGTACCTTCATCACTTCCCCAAAACTCAGGTTAGTAAAATGTGACTTGCCCTGCACAAAACCATGCTGACTGAATGTAATTAGGCTTTGGTTTTCCAAATGCTCCTAAGTTCCATCCCCAAGTACCTTCACCAATAGCTTCTTAAACTCTGGTTTAAGACTGCTGTACAATTTCTGGGATTGTCTATATCTCCTTTCTTGGATAGCAGAACAATATTAGCTTCATGCATGTCCTCTGGGACCTTGACTGTCAAGGACCCAGCAATCTCATCTCATCTGCCTCTCCCGATAATCTAGGGAAAATACCATCAGGCCCTGGGGGCTTATTCACTTTAGTGTTCTGTAAGAGAGTGAACACTACATCTTTCTTTGTATCTATGTCCAGCACATTAGCACACTCCAAAATGATCCTCTACACCCTTCTGCAGATGCAAAATACTGTCTCCCTATACTGATTGAGCAGGATCTCTTTTTCCCCTTTCTACGTATGTCATTAGTACCAATCTTCATCATGACCTCTGGCTATGCACCCTTCACCTTGAGAATGTTCTGCAGCTGCTCCTTGACATCCCTGACACTGGCAGCTGTCTGTCCACTTAACTATTGACTCCAATTATGTTGCATATGTTAATCAAAAAATAAGTATTTCACCTGATGCCACAGTCTAATCTTGAAGGTCAATAATCTTCATACACATCTCAAAGTTCTTTTAAAATGTGGTCATGGTTGTGACTTCTACAGTCCATGCAGGTAATGATTTCTAGCTGCCTATGAGCCTCTGGATCAAGTACTTTCAGGCACTAAATCTGTAATCTGTATGTAGTTCTAGCATGATCTCCCTACTATAATATTTAATGTTTCAGCAAATGAAAGAAAAAAGCCAATCTCTTACAACTTTGTTGAGCAAGTAGTCACTGTGTAACTCAAATGCTTAACAGCTGTGCAGTCATACAAACATCAGTTAAATATACCCGTTGCTTACAACCATTATTCCTCTCAGTTTCAATTTGTCACTCTTCCTGGATTCCCAGTGTTTTCCTTTTTTGACGAGTCTCAATCGTCAAAATTATTATCTCAATTATTATCTATTATTATCTCAAATCATTGGAGAAAAAGAAAACAAAATGCTGGTCAGACTGCATTTGAGGAAAGAGAAATAGATTTAATGTTTCCAGTGTGGGACATCAGAACTGGCCAGAGCATTTTGATGGAAGGGGGTTGGGAGCATATGGGACAATTATGTAGCACTTTTTTTTCAGAAGATCGAGTAATTCTTGAATAAAGTGTTCATTTAAAGTTTTTTTAATATTGTAATATCTTACATAGAACCAACAAGCAAAAGAAGCCATCAGAACTTGTACGCAAGTATTGGAACAAGATGCAAGCAATGTCAATGCATTGAAAGACAGGGCAGAAGCTTATATTTTAGAGGAACAGTATGAAGAAGGTACGGTCTGCTAGTGTTACACTCTATAGCATAATGTATATAGTTTAGGTAAATGCATTTTAGCTGCAGAGCTCAGTTTTCTAAGCTTCTGTTTTGGTTAAATTGAGCATTTAGCAGCTCAGCATTAACTTGGGATAGTCTAAGATGCTTAGTAGATGCAGGAAAGAATTGTCTCCTACATTGCTTTCCTGTGAAACAACAGTGTTGTGTCAGACACAGTTGATTTTAGATCAATTGTATCATCTGCAAAATCTACATTATTTGCAACTAAGCATTAGTAGTTAAGTGAGACTATATGACAGCATTCATTGTTTGAGTGTTTCACCTACTCATGCTAACTTGCACTGCACCAAACCCATTGTAATGTGAGAGTAGACAGCAATTTGTCAGCGTGGTATTCTAATGGGTGGTCTAATCAGTACAACAGTCAGTGCTGCCTTGTCTCCATTTCTAGACATGCACCCAGAGGCAGAACTTCACAATTTACTTCCATTTCCTCTGTCATACTTTTCAACGAATAAGGCCAGTAATTACAATTGTGCTATCACCTTAACTGATGTTAGACTTTAACTCCAGACTGGTGCAGTGCTTGCATGCGTGAATTGCATTTACAAACTAAGCTCTTGGCAACAGCAGTGAAAATTCCTAATAAACATTAGAGGTGGAGAAGCTTAGCGTGGTCATCTACACATGAGCTGAAAGAGATAGGGGAGATCTTAAATCAGTTTTTGCATCTGTATTTACTCACGAGACAGGCAGAGTCTATAGAACTGAAGTAAAACAACATTGAGGTCGTGAACTGCATAAAAGAAAATGTGCTTGCTGTCTTAAGGCAAATTAGGGTGGATAACTCCCTAGGATTTAACAAGATGTTCACTTGGACCTCGTGGGAGGCTAGTGCAGAAATTTCAGGAGCCTAAGCAGAGGTATTTAAAGCATCCTTAGCCACAGGTGAGGTGCTGGTGGATGGAAAGGAAAATTAATGTTCCATTGCTTAAGAAGGGCCCTGAGAATAATCCAGGAAATTATAGCACGACAGCCTAGCATCAGTAGTGGGTAAGTTATTGGAATGTATTCAAAGGGTCTAGGCATACAAATGTTTGGATAGATGGGGACTGATTAGGGACAATAAACATTGCTTTGTAACATAGTAGGTCATATCTAACCAATCTTAGAGATTTTTGAGGCAGTTACCAGGAAAGTTTTTTAAGGAAAGGCTGTGGACTTCAGCAAAGACTTTGACAAAGTCCCACATGGGAGGTTGGTCAAGAAAATTCAGTCCCTTGGCATTCAGGATAAGATAGTAAATTGGATTTGACATTGCTTTGCAAAAGAAGCCAGAAACTGTTAGCGAATGGTTGCCTCTGTGACTGGTGGCCTGTGACTAGTGGTGTGCTGCGGGGATCAGTGCTGGGTCCATTATTGTTTGTCATCTTTATCAATGATGTGGATGATAATGTGATAAACTGGATCAGCAAATTTGTGGAAGACACCAAGATTAGGACATAGTGGACAGCACAAAAAACCTATCAAAACTTGCAGTGAGATCTGGACCATCTGGAAAAATGGGCTGAAAGTGTCAGTTTGAATTTAATGTGGACAAGTGTGAGGTGTTGCACTTTGGGAGGACAAACCAAGATGGGACTTGCATGGTGAATGGTAGGAATCTAGTAGAACAAAGAGATCTGGGAATACTAATCCATACTTCCTTGAAAGTGGCATCACCTGCAGACAGGGTTGTGAAGAGAACTTTTGACACATTGGCCTTCATATATCTAAGTATAGGAGTTGGGATGTTATGTGAAGTTGTATAAGATGTTTGTGAGGCCTAACTTGGTGTATTGTGTATAGTTCTGGTCACTTATTTACAGGAAAGATGTAAAAAAAAATTGAAAGAGTACAGAGAAACTTCACTACAAGAATGTTGCTGGGTCTTGAGACTTAAGTTATAGGGAAAGATTAAATAGGTCAGGACTTTATTCCCTGGAGTGTAGGAGAATAGTGCTATGGTAGCACAGCGGTTAGGACAATGCTGTTGTAGCTCGGTGAGTCACAGTTTGGAGTTCCATTCCAATGTCGTCTGTAAGTGGTCTGTCCATCCTCCCCATGAAATGCGTCACTTTTCTCTGGGTGCTCCAGTTTCCTCCCCCAGTCCAAAGATGTAGGCTGGTAGGTTAATTGGTCATTGTAAGTTGTCCCTTGATGAGGCTAGGGTTGAATCAGGTTGCTGGGGCAGTGCCGTTTTGAAAGGTCGGAAGGGCCTACTTTACATTGTATCTAAATAAATAACAATTAATGAAGGGAGATTTGAAAGTTATACAAATTACGAGGGGTATAGATAGGGTACGTGCATACAGGCTTTTTCCACTGAGGTTGGGTGGAACTAGAACAAGATGTTAAGGGTGAACAATGAAATATTTAAAGGGAGAATTTCTTCACTCAGAAGGTGATGAAAATGTAGAATGAGCTACCAGCAGAAATGGAAATTGAATGGCATTCACAGCATTTAAAAGAAATTGGACAACTACATGGATAGGAAGGGTTTGAAGGATCCAGGTGCGGACTAGATGGGTTAAAGAGTCTGTGTCTGTGCTGTACTACTCTGACTAAGTGAGGATACGTGAAGACATGAAGACTTGAAACTTGAGATAGTTAATGTCTTGGGGATAATACACATCACAGCATAGGCGTACTGGTTGTCTTACAACGAACCAAGGTAGATAAATTTCCAGACCTTGGTCAGGAATGTCGGAGAGCACTGGTAAAGCTAGAGAAGAAATTGCAGGTGGTTTGGCTGTGACATCATTGATTGCAAAGGGCGAGGTGCCAACGGACCTAGGATGGCTAATATTGTGCCTTTATTTAAGAAGGACTGCAAAGAAAAACCTGGGAATTATGGACTAATAGTCGAACATCTGTGGCAGCTAAGTTGCTGGAGAAGATTCTGAGGGATGTACAAGCCCTCTGATTAGGGAGAGTCAGAACAATTGTGTACAAGAGAAATTGTATCTCTTGAATTTGATTGAGTTTGTTGAAAAAATGAACTAAGGTCAATGAGGATAGGGTGTTACACATAGTCTGTATGGACTTTAAGGTTTTTTCAGGTTCTGCATGGTAGGCTATAAAAAGTTAGATTGCATGGGATCCAGGGTGAGCTAGCTAATTGGATACATAATTGACTTGATTGTAGGAAGCAGAGGATTATGGTAGATAGTTGTGTTTTGCTCTGGAGGCCTGTGATTAGTGGTGTTCCCAGGATTTGTGCTAGACACATTGCTATTTGTCATTTATATCAGTAGATTGGATGAGAATGTAAAAGGCATGGTTAGCAAGCTTGCAGATGGTACTAAAATACATGGTGTTGACAATGAAGATAGTTATCAGGATAATCAGGTGACTGAGCCAAGGAGTGGCAAATGGAGTTTGATTCAGATAAGTGTCAAGTGTTGTATTGGAAAGCAAATCAGTGTAAGGCATTCACAGTCAATGGGAGGGTCCTGAGTGTTGTACATGGTTCCCTGAAAGTGGCATTGCAGATTGATGGGATGGTAACAAAGGCTTTTGGTATGCTATCCTTCATCAGTCGAGGCATTATTATAGAAGTTGGGAAGTTATGTTGCAGTTGTACAAGACATTAGTGGGGCCACATTTGGAATATTGTGTTGAGCTCTGGTTAACCTGCTACAGGAAAATGCCATTAAACTGGAAAGCGTACAGAAGATATTTGAGGATGCTGCTAGGACTCTTAAGACTAAATCTTCATCTGCCAGTCGTACCAGAATAATTCCCTTTTATTGAGAAATTTATGAATTAGTGATTTACAAGTTAGTTTTAATAATCAAACTCATTCAGTCTAGTCATTAACCAAGTATCATGCAACATGCACACACAAACAAGGGGACATTATACAAGGTAAGAACAGTTATTTTAAGGTCTGTTGGAATTTCTTATGGTTGATGGTAAACCTCTGAAATTCACAAGTTATGGAACACTGTAAGACACTAGCAGAACTGAGGCCATTCAGCCCATTGAGTCTGCTACACCATTCATCATGGCTGATTCATTTTCCCTCTCAACCCCTTTCTCCAGCCTTCTTCCTGTAACTTTTGGCACACTTACAAATCAAAAGCCTATCAAGCTCCACTTTAAATATGCCCAATATCTTGGCCTCCACAGCTGACTGTGGCAATGAACTCCACAGATTCACCACTCTCTGGCTAAAGAAATTCCTCCTCATCTCTATTCTAAAAGGACACCTCTCTATTCTGAGGCTATGGCCCCTGGTCTAAGACTTCCCCACTATAGGAAATATCCTCTCCACTCCACTCTATCTCAGCCTTTCAATATTTGATAGGTTTCATTGAGGTCCCCCTTCATTCTTTAAAATTCCAGTGAGTACAGGCCCAGAGACATTAAAAACTCTCATGCATTAACCCTTTCATTCCAGGGGTCATTGCACTGAATCTCCTAGACCTTCTCAAATGCCAGCACATCCTTTGGAAGATAGGGAACCCAAGATTGCTCATAATACTCCAAGTGAGGCCTCACAAGTGCCTTTATAAAGCCTCAGCATTAAATCCTTGCTTTTATATTCTCACCTTCTTGAAATGTATGGTAATATTGAATTTGCCTTCCTTAGCACCAACTCAACCTGCAAGTTAATCTTGGGGAATATTGCACAAGGGCTCCCAGGATTCTTTGCACTTCTGATTTCTGAATTTTTCTCAACATTTAGAAAATAGTCTAACTTTTATTTCTTCTTCCAAAGTGCATGACCATATGCATCCCCACACTATATTTAATCTGCCACTTCTTTTTCAATTCTCCCAATATGTCTGCAGACTTCCTGTTTCCTCAGTAACTATCTTCCTCCCCACCTATCTTTGTATCGGCCACAAAGCCATCAATTCTGTCATTCAAATCATTGATGTATAACATGAAAAGAAGCGATCCCAACACCAACTCCTACGGAACACCCCTTGTCACCAGGTGCCAACCAGAAAAGGTCCCCTCTTTCTCCCCAATCTTTGCCTTCCGCCAGTTAGCCAATCTTCTGTCTATGCTTGTATCTTTCCTGTAATACGATGGGCTTGTGCCTAGTTTAGCAGTCTCATGTGTGGTGTCTAGTCAAAAGCCTTCTGAAAACCCAAGTAAACAACATTGACTGATCTTCTTTGTCTGTTTCATTCTATTTTCTCAAAGAACTCCAACAAATTTGTCAGGCAAGATTAACCGTGCAGGCTTTGGATTATTTTATCATGTGCCTCCAAGTATCCTGAAACCTCTTCCTTAATAATGGGCTCCCAACAGCTTACCAACCATTGAATTCAAACTAACGGTGTATAAATTCCTCCCTTTTGCCTTGCTTCCTCCCTTCGTAAAGAGTGGAGTGATATTTGTCATTTTTCAGTCATAGAAGTACAGCACAGAAACAGACCCTTTGGCTTATCTAGTCCATGCCAAAACCATTTAAACTGCCTACTCCCATTAACCTGCACTGGGACCATAGCCCTCCATACCCCTACCATTCATGTACTTATCCAGACTTCTCTTAAACGTTGAAATTGGGCTTGCATGCACCACTTAAGCTGACAGCTCGTTCCACACTCTCATGACCCTCTGAGTGAAGAAGTTTCCTCTCGTGTTCCCCTTAAACTTTCCACCTTTAACCCATGACCTCTGGTTGTAGTTTCACCCAACCTCAGTGGAAAAAGTCTGCTTGCATATATCCTGACTATACCTCTCAAAATTTGGTATACCTTTATCAAATCTCCTCTTAGTCTTCTACATTCTAAGGAATACAGTCCTATCCTATTCAATCTTCCCTTATAACGCAGGGCCTCCTGACCTGGCAACATCCTTATAATTTTCTTTGTACCCTCTCAACCTTGTTTACATCTTTCCTGTACATGTGACTAAGACTGCACACAACTCTCCAAATTAGGTCTCACCAATGTCTTACACAACTTTAACATAACATCCCATCTCCTGTACTCAATACATTGATTTATGAAGTCCAATGTGCCAAAACCTCGTGGCCCTATCTACCTATGACACCACTTTCGAGGAATTATGTACCTGTATTCCCAGATCCCATTTGTTCTACCACGCTCCTCAGTGCACTACCGTTCACTGTGTTAGACCTACCCTGTTTGGTCCTACTGGTGCAAAACCTCACGCTTGTCTGCATTAAATTCCATATGCCATTTTTTTCAGCTGATGCAGATCCCTCTACAAGCCACGACAGCTTTCGTCGCTGTCCACTGCACCCCCAATCTTGGTGTCATCCACAAATTTTCTGATCTAGTTGACCATATTATCATCCAGATCATTGATATAGATGATGAACAAAAAAAGACCTAGCACCAATACTTGCAGCACACCACTAGTCACAGGCCTCCAGGCAACCCTCTGCTACCACTCTCTAGCTGCTCCCACAAGCCAATATCTAATCCAATTTACTACCTAATCTTGAATGGCAAGTGACTAAAATTTCTTGATCAGCCTCCCATGTGGGACCTTGTCAAGTACCTTGCTAAAGTCCATGTAGACATCCACTGCCTTGCTTTCAACCACTTTACTGGTAACTTCCTCAAAACTCTGTAAGATTAGTTAGACATGACCTACCGTGCATGAAGCCATGCTGACTATTCTTAATCAGTCCATGTTTATCTAAATACTTGTACATCCAGCGCCTTAGAACATCATCCAATAGTTCCCGCAACTGATGACAGACTCATTGGCCTGTAATTTGCTGGTGTATGTTTTGAGCAGTTCTTAAACAATGGAGTGACACTGCCTGTCTACCAACCCTTTGGTATCTGTCCTGTCACTAAGGATAATTAAAATGGCTGCTAGGGCCTTGGCAATTTCTGCACTTGCCTGCCTCCCATAGGGTTCAAGGGAACACCTTGTCAAACCCTGAGGATTTATCCACCCTATTTTGCCTCGGGATAGCAAACCTCTCATCCTCTGTAATCTGTACAGGGTCCATGAAGTTGATGCAGCTTTGCCTTACTTCTATAGACTGTGTCCGTCTCCTGAGTAAATACATATGCAAAAGATATATTTAGGATCTCCCCCCCCCCCCCCCACCCCATCTGTTTTGGCTCCACATAAGGATTACCATTCTGGTCTTTCTGAGCACCAATTTTGTCCCTTACAATCCTTTTGTTCTTAACTGTAGAATCCCTTGGGATTCTCCTTCACGTTATCTGCTTGAGCAACTTCCTCCCTTTTTAGCCTTCCTGATTTCTTTCTTTAGTGTTCTCTCGCATTTCTTATATTCCATAAGCACCTCCTTTGTTCCAACCTGCCTATACTACTCTCAAAGCTGTTCCAGAACCCGTCCTTCAGAACCATTCTAGAATCTATTGATTCTTGAAAGATTGCTACGAATGCCTCCACAACAGCTGCCGCCTTCAGTATGCTGGGGTCTAGTCCATCTGGTTCAGATTACTTGTCTACCTTCAGACCTTCCACTTTTCCACATACTTTCTCCTTGGTAATATCAATTACACTCACTTCTGCCCCCCCACCCACTCCCAGCACTCTTGAATTTGTGGTATAGTGCTGGTGTCTTCCACAGTGAAGACTAACGCAAAATACTGAGTTCATCTGCTATTTCTTTGTTCCTCATTACTACCACTCAAATGATATTTTCCATGAATTCCAAGACATGAAAAACTGAAATGTCAGCAGCTCAAAAGTATTCATCCCCTCTGTTCATACTTAGTTGACCACCTCTCGCAGCGATTAGTCTTTTTGGATAAGTTTCTATAAGCTTTGCACAACGTGATGAAGCAAAATTTTCCTATTCCTCCTTGCAAGATTGCTTAAGCTGTGTCAGGTTAGTTGGGGAGCGGTGGTAGATGGTACTCTTGATGTCTTGCCAGAGATGTTCAATTGGATTAAGGTCAGGACTCCAGCTGGGACATGCAAGGACACAAGCTACTCCATGGTTTCTCTGGTAGTGTGCTTTGTGTCGTCGTCTTTCTGAAAGACAAACTTCATCCCCAGTTTGTTTTCTGGCAGAGGCTAACAGGTTTTTATCCAGGATCTCTGTTTTTAGTAGCATTAATCCTCCCATCATTGCTGACCAGATTTCCAGTCCCTTTTGCTCAAAAGCATCCCCATAGCATGATGCTCCTCTATACTTTGCAGTAGGGATGATGCTATCTGGCTGATGTGCAGTATTAGATTTATGCCATATGTACTCATTAGTATTGAGACCAACGATTTCCACTTTAGTCTCATCAGACCACAAGATTCTTTTTCCATACCTTTACAGTATCTTCTAAGTGAAGCTTTGCAAAGTCTTTACAGCCATGGATGTGCTTTTTTTTTTAAAAGCCAGGGTTTCGTCCTTACCGCTCTTCCATAAATATCCTTTTTCTGCAAAGCCTTAGAGATTGTGAATCCATGAACTTAATCCCATTTGCAGCCACTGGCTTCTGCAGCTCACTCAGTGAGAGTTGGTGTCACAGTAGCCTCTCTTTCAAGTGTCATTCTTCTCTGGCAACTAAGTTTAGAGAGGTAGCCTGACCTAGGCAGTATGGCTGCGGTTTTATTTTTTTTACACATTTTCAAGATGGACTGCACTGAGCTCCAACGTATGTTTAGTGCCTTTGAGATAGTCTTGTACCTTTCCCCAGATTTGTGCTTCTCTTATTTCCCTGACTTGTCTCGGGTGTTCTTTTGTCTTTATTTTGGTTTGGTCTGTTGAAAATCTACCATACTGTTGGGCCTAACAGAGAGAGGGGGTATTTATTCTTATGAATTCATTAAAAAAACAGGTGATCTTCCAATTTTCTGTATCAGCAAATTGGATGAGCTGGTAAGGTAATATACAGTATTGTAACTGGAGGGAAGTTCACATAGTAATTACAGTACAAAGGGGTTGAGTACTTTTTCAGCCTCAAATTTGGTTTTTAATTTTTAGTAAGTTGTTAACAGCTTTTGGGATTTTTTTTCTTTTGATATGTACAATGTTTTGTAGATTAACTCAAGGTAATCCTACTTCTATATATTTTCAATTTCGAACATGAGACAGTAAAATGTGAAAATAGTTGGGCTGAATACTTTTCAAGGCACTATTATTAACTAGCTTACCTTTATATATTACATCTTTTCTCTGGCTTTTTAGTTGCCTTCTCTTGGCTTTTAAAAGCTTCCCACTGAATCCTGCTGTATTATATGCTCCCTTTTGCTTTTATGGTGTCTTTGACTTACCTTGTCACCAATGGTTGCTGCATTCTCCCTTTAGAATACCACTACTTCAGGATGTATCTATCCTGCGCCTTCCAAATTGCACTCAGAAACTCCAGCCATTGCTGTTCTGCTGCCACCCCTACTAGTGCCCCCTTCCAATCAGCTTTGGCCAGCTCCTATCTCATGCCTCTGTAGCTCCCTTTATTCCTGAGTGCAGGGTGAATTCTATCATATTATGATTGCTTCCTCCTAAGAGCACCTGGGAGGCACCATGTCATCCAGTGTCTCTTTCACATCGACCTAATCTCCTATCTGCTCCTCTAACAGTGTAACCCCTTATCACTACTCCCCCCTCCCCCCTCCCCCCTCCCAAAAGGGTTGGGGTATGGAGTGCTATGCTCCTGGTGCAGGCCGAAGGGAGTAGGCAGTTTAAATGGTTTGCCGTGGACTAGATGGGCTGAAGGGCCTGTTTCTCTGTTGTACTTTTCTATGACTCTGAGTATTCTCTCATCCCTGACTTCCTAAACCCAGTGTATCCTTTCTTTTTCTGATCAGAGCCTCTATTTCTCATCAGCAGGGTTCCCTAAACTTGCCAGCTTTACCTATTACTGTAACAGGACATACTGTCCCTGGATTTTTGATATTACACTTGTCTTTTGTTCCTTTCCCTTCAAACTGGCTTACTCAATTGACCTGTTCTATCCAAAGTTTTCCCCAAAATTAGCCGTGCTTCAGTTTAGGACCCTAATTGGTGGACCTGCCTTATCCTTATCCACCACTACCTTAAAACTAATAGAATTATGTTCACTAGAGCCCAAGTGCCCCTGACTGACACTTCAGTTACTTGCCCTGCCTTGTTCCCAAAGAGATAGAGTATTGCGCCCTCCCAAGCAAGGCCCTCAATGTATCAACACAGTAATCTTTCCTGGACACACACATTCCACCTAGTTCAGGTCCTTAATGCTCTGGGCGGCACAGGAAATTGAAATCTCCTACTAATACAACTCTTATTCTTACATCTATGAACAGTTTCTCCACGCACCTGCTCCTCAAGTTCTTGCTAACTACAGGGGGTGGGGGGGTGGTGGGGGTTGGGTCTATAATACAGCCCAACTAGACTGAACCCTTGATTCCAAGTTCTACCCATATGGCCTCTTTGGATAATGCCCCAACAATATCATCTGAGTGCTGCTATGTCCTCCCTTATCAGACGGCAACACTCCCTCCTTGCTTACCTGTACCTTTATCCACCTACAGCATCAGTTTCCTGGAATGCTGACTGGATCATCCTGCTCTTCTCTCAGCCATGATTCTGTTATGGCTATAACATTTCAGTCCCCAAAGCAAATCCAAATTCCTCTGCCTTACCTATAAAACCTTGTGCATTAATGTAAAGTACATTTTAACTTACCCTCCCTTTACCGATCCCCTGACTATCCTGATTACTGAACTTGTTCTCACTGGCTACTGCTTATACCATGATCTGCTCCTGCTGAGAGTCCAACTCCTTGCCAATCTAATTTAAACCCTCTTCTGTAGCAGTACCAAATTTCCCTGCAAGTATTATTGGTTTCTTCTCTGGTCCAAGTGCAGACTGTCCCTCTTCGTCCAGGTCACCCGTATCCTAGAAGATACCCCAATGATCTAGGAGTCTTATTTTATGCCCATTCTACCAGCCCCTTGGCCTGCATTCACCTGTCTTTATTTTTCCAACCTCGCCAGCACATGGCACCAGGAGTAATTTGAAGATCACTACCTTCAAGGTCTTGCTTCTTAACTGCTTTGTATCGTTCCACCCAACTTTCTAGTAGATCTGTGCTCTGCACTCTCAACTACCTTCTTATACCATCAATTTTCCTTTGTTCCTTGATTAATGATTCGATTGACAAGTTGAAGGCTTCATCTTGAGGAATATGACTAAAATCAACGAGCTCTAAAGAATAAAGTCATTGCATTTTTTTTTTACAGCAATCAAGGATTATGAAATTGCTAGAGACCACAGTGAGCATGATCAAGCCGTAAAAGAAGGACTAGAAAAGGCACAGAAACTTCTAAAACAGTCACAAAAGAAAGACTACTATAAAATACTAGGAGTGAAAAGGTACATATCAATTTGTTAAATATTGTTAATGTGTAAAATGATTCATTGGTTTGAGTTCCTGCTGTACTGAAAAAATCTACTTGATATTTAATAGACTTTGCATAGTATTTGCAAATATAGTTTGAAAAGATGGCGAACTTATGCAGTATCACTTGCATTGTCTAGATTCTAAATAGCAAAATAATTCTGCTCATTGGCAAGTATTATGCCTTTAACTATACTGTTGGTCTTTCATCAATGAATCATTTGCAAAAGGGCCTTTTAATGAAAAATAAACTATTTCAGTGTTCTCAATGAAAAGAAAACCATATTAAATGTGTACTAGTGCAATTTATTTTTTTTGTTGTTGTTTTAAATGTTTTATTGTGTCCTAAAGTACAATGCTTTTTAATGAAAATCAAATGAATGTATGTATAGTAAACAAGCAAAAAGCAAAAGAAACCCTACCACCCCATCTCCTTTCCCCTTCCCAGCCCTATCCTCCCCTCACTAGTGCAATTTATTAAACGGATTGATGGTTGTTCAGTTTCTTTGACTTGCTCTCTTTACAGAAGTGCAAAAAAACGGGAGATAATAAAAGCATACAGGAAGCTAGCAATGCAGTGGCATCCTGATAACTTCCAAGAAGAAAATGAGAAAAAACAAGCAGAAAAAAAATTTATAGACATAGCAGCTGCTAAAGAAGTACTTACAGATCCAGGTGTGGAATGGCTTTTCTTAAACCTTTTTTCCCAAATGGTTCAAATAGTTTAATTTAATATCAGAGAATGTGTACCATATACAACCTGAAATTCTTATTCTTGGCAGACATCCATGAAACAAGAAGCCCCAAAGAATGAATGATGGAAACACCAGAACCCCAAAGTTCTTTCCCTGAACCCTTCTTTCTATATATTTTGCATATCTATTAAAGTTTCAGTGAGTTATTGAAAAAAACAAGAGTTGAATATGTAATCTGGTATCTGTGGAGAATGCAGTTAATGTTTCAGGTCAAGGACCTTCAATCTTGCCTGGGAAAGAAATAGTTTTGTGTAAGGCTCCAGGTTTCAGCATCTGAAGTCTCTTTTGGCCCTGAGAGAGCAAACAAGTTTCAGAGAAGGTGTTGAATTATTGAACTATTGAGAAATGAGCAGGGCAACAGAGGTGGTTGGAAGTCCTCTTTCTTTTTCTGAATGTTTCCAACATCTGTTGTAATTTCAAATTGCTGGCATCTACAAACTTTGTACTAGAAAAATGGGCTGAAAATGGCAAATGGAATTTAATGCAGACAGGTACAAGTAATTGCACTTTTAGAGGATGAATCAGAGTAATATTTACAGAGTCAATAGGAGAGCTGTGAGATTTCTGGTAGAACAGATGAACCTATGAGTCTCTATTCTTAATTCCTTGAAAGTGGCATCATAGGTAGATGGGATGCAAAAGAGCTTTTGGCACATCAGCCTTCATAAATCAGGTCACTGAGCACAGCTCAAGGTAAATTTATTATCCAAGTACATATATATCACCACATACCACCATGAGATTCATTTTTTCTTGCAGCCATACAGTAAATTCAAGAAATATAATAGAATCAATGAAAGACCACATCCAATAGAATGAACAACCAAGGTGCAAAATACAACAAACTATGTAAATACAAAAGAAAAGGATAAATAAAAATAAATGAATAATAAATATCAGAAACTGAGATGAGAAGTCCTTGAGAGTCAGTCCATAGGTTGTGGGAACAGTTCAGTGATGGGGCAAGTGAAGTTACCCCTCTGGTTCAAGACCCTGATGGTTGAGGAGTAATAACTTTTCCTGAATTTAGTGCTGTGGGTCCTGAGGCTCCTATGCTACCTTCCTGATGGCAGCAATGAAAAGAGAGCATAGCTTGGATGGTGGGGGTCCTTGATGATGGATGCTGCTTTCCTGCAACCCTGCTCCATGTAGATGTGTTCAATGGTGGACATATTTTTTTTTTACCCACAATAGGCACAATTTACTATTTTTGTTGTAGGCTTTCTGTTTAAGGGTGTTGTTGTTTCCATACCAGGCCATGATGCAACCAGTCAGTACAGTGGCACCCCGGTCAAAATTTCTGTTACTGTGAATAGCGAAGCGAGTAAAAGATGAACGGATTTCCAAAAGGCATAAAGTTAAAGATGACATATTTCTTTAATATTTTTAAGGAAGAAAACTTTTTTATTTCCATCTTTTACAGTTTCAAAATAACAGAAAAGGAAAAGGGCCAGAAGCAAAAGTTTGGGCATCCTGCATGGCAGTACGTAGTAACACCTCCTTTGGCAAGTACCACAGCTTGTAAACGCTTTTTGTAGCCAGCTAAGAGTCTTTCAATTCTTGTTTGGGGGATTTTAACCCATTCTTCCTTGCAAAAGGCTTCTAGTTCTGTGAGATTCTTGGGCCGTCTTGCATGCACTGTTGTTTTGAGGTCTATCCACAGATTCTCGATGTTTAGGTCAGGGGACTGAGAGGGCCATGGCAAAACCTTCAGCTTGTGCTTCTTGAGGTAGTCCATTGTGAATTTTGAGGTGTGCTTAGGTTCATTATCCTGTTGTGGAAGCCATCCTCTTTTCATCTTCGGCATTTTTACAGACGGTGTGATGTTTGCTTCCAGAATTTGGTGGTATTTAATTGAATTCATTCTTCCCTCTACCAGTAAATGTTCCCCGTGCCACTGGCTGCAACACAAGCCCAAAGCATGATCAATTCACCCCCATGCTTAACAGTTGGAGAGGGGTTCTTTTCAAGAAATTCTGCACCTTTTTTTCTCCAAACATACCTTTGCTCATTGCAGCCAAAAAGTTCTATTTTAACTTCATCAGTCCACAGGACTTGTTTCCAAAATGCATCAGGCTTGTTTAGATGTTCCTTTGAACCTTTTGAATAGAACTTTTTGGCCGCAATGAATTCAATTAAATACCAGCAAGTTCTGGAAGCAAACATCACACAATCTGTTTTTAAAAAAAAAAAAAAAAAAAAAAAATGTCGTAGATGGAAAAAGGATGGCTTCTACAACAGGATAATGAACCTAGGCACACCTCAAAATCCACAATGGACTACCTCAAGAAACACAAGCTGAAGGTTTTGCCATGGCCCTCACAGTCCCCTGTCCTAAGCATCATCGAAAATCTGTGGATAGACCTCAAAAGAGCAGTGCGTGCAAGACGGCCCAAGAATCTCACAGAACCAGAAGCCTTTTGTAAGGAAGAATAGGCGAAAATCCCCCAAACAAGAAGTGAAAGACTCTTGGCTGGCTACAAAAGGCATTTACAAGCTGTGATACTTGCCAAAGGGGGTGTTACTAAGTACTGCCTTGCAGGGTCCCCAAGCTTTTGCTTCAGGCCCTTTTCCTTTTTTATTATTTTAAAACTGTAAAAGATAGAAATAAAGTGTTCTTAAAATATTAAAAAGGAATGTGTCATCTTTAACTTTGGAAATCAGTTCATCTATTACTTGCTTAGCTATTCACAGAAATTTTGACCGGGGTGCCCAAACTTTTGCATGCCACCGTATACTCCACTGCACGTCTATAGAAGTTTGTTGAAATTTTTAGATGACTTGCCAAATCTTCGTAAACTTCTAAGAAAGTGGAGCCACTGCCATGAGTTGGATGTTATGTTAACTTGTACAAGATGTTGATGAGGCTGACTTTGGAGTTCTATGCACAGTTCTGGCCTCCTATGTACAGGACATATATCAATAAGCTTAAAAGAATGCAGAGAAAATTTACGAGAATGTTTCCAGGACATGAGGATCTAAAATCACAGGGAAAGATTGAATAGGTTAGGATTTTATTACTAGAGCACAGGAGAATGAAGAGGGATCCTGCAGAGGTATACAAAATTGAGGGGTATAGATAGGGCAAATACATGCAGGCTTTTTCCCCTCAGCTTGGGCTCAAATAGAAATAGAGGTCCTAGGTTTAGGGTGAAAGGTGAAATATTCAAGGGAAATCTGAGGGGAAACTTCACAGGGTAGTGCAAGTGTGGAACAGGTTGCCAGTGGACGTGGTAAATGCAATTTCAGTTGTAACATTAGGAAGTTTGAATAGGTACATTAATGGGAGAGTTCTGGAGGGATGTCATCCAGAGAGGTAGAAGGGATCAGATTAGCATGGACTAGATGGGTTTAAGGTCTGTTCCTGTCCTGTGGTGCTCTGTCACTGACTCCTGGGAATCCCAGGCTCCAAGGTTGGGAAGGTGCATTTGTGATGAGTCTGTAAGTGGGACCACATGAAAGCCCAGCAAATATAGGTAGATTCAATGCATAGCACCCACTCTGTTATGTACATTGAAGTGTACCTAACAAAGTGGCCACGAGTGGAACCTGATATGGTCTTCTGCTGCTGTAACCCATCCACTGCAAGGTTCAATGTGTTGTGTGTTCAGAGATCTTCTGCACACTACTGTTGTAACGCTATTTGAGTTACTGGCACCCTCTTATCAGCTTGAACCTATCTGGCCATTCTCCTCTGACCACCCTGATTAAAAGGTGTTTCGCGCACAGAACAGCAGCTCACTTGATTATTATTATTTTTTTGTTTTTCACACAATTCTTTGTAAACTATAGAGACTGAAGTTCATAAAAATCCCAGGAGATCAATAATTCTGAGATACTCAAGCCACCCTGTCGGGCACCATTGATCATTCCACAGTCATGAAGGTTACAGTTCTTCCACATTCTGATATTTGGTCTGAACAACTGAATCTCTTGACCATGTCTGCATGCATTGAGTTGCTGCCACATGATTAGCTGATTAGATATTGCATTAACAATCAGATGTACAGGTGTACCTAATAGAGTGGCCACTTAGTGTATCGTCAAACTGCATAGAAATGGGCCCTTTGACCCAACTTGTCTGCGAACCAAGATGTGAGCTAGTTTTATTTGCTGCCTTTGGCTCATATCTCTCTAGGCCTTTTTATGTCCATGGTCCTGTTTTTTTTTAAATATTGTAATTTACCCACCTGTACAACTTGCTGTGGCAACTCATTGCATCTATATGATATACCATTTGGGTGGAAAAACTTGTCCCTTTTGGACCCTTTTAAATCTTTCCCCCCTCATAAATCTATTCCCTCTAATTTTATGTTCTCCTATCTTGGGAAAAGTCCTGTTTAATTTATCAACTCTCTTCTCTCTCCCCCCCTTTTATGTAGGGTCAACTTTCAACCGTTTAGCCCCCAGGGGGAAAGTATCATGGTCTGTCTAGCTTCTCCCTATAATTTAAGCCCTTAAGTCCCAGTAACATACTTGTAAATCTTTTCTGACCCTTTCCAGCTTAATGTAACTGATCAGATCTGCCTGGGTAGACTCGTCAGCAACTTGTGTATTTGTAATATGATGCCCCGACCCTGTACTCAGTGCCTTGACTAATGAAGGCAAGCATGCCAAATGCTACCCTCACCAGCAAGTCCACCTGTGTCACCACTTTCAAGGAACTGTGTACTTCCAAGCCTTTGTCCCTCTCCAGGTCCCTGCTATTTACTATGCAAATCCTGCTGTGGCTTAACTGACCAAAATGCAATACCTTGTACTCATTAGTTAGATTCCATCAACCATTCCTTGACCACTTTCCCAATTCATCCAGATCCTGTTATGATCTTGGATAATGTTCTTTTACAATCGTCTGTTCTGCAAGTTTGGGTGTCATATGCAATCATGCCACCATTTTATCCAAACTATTAATTTAGGTGACAAATAACAGTGGATCCAGCACTAGTCATGTGGCATACCACTGGTCACAGGCCTGAATAAGAACCCTCCATTGTCGTTCTGACTCCTTCCACTAAACCATTTGGTTAGGTCACCCTATATTCTCTGTAATCTAAACTCCCACAGATGCCTACTCTGCAGGTCAGACCTACTGCATCTGATGACCCTGTGAACTCTGTCTCAGCAAATGTTAGGCTGTCTTTAAAGAGGGTGAACTCTTGCAAGGCGGGGTGTCCCAACAGAGTACCTGGTAAGGCTCTGAAAACCTGTGCCAACCAACTGGCGGGAATATTCAAGGACATTTTCAACCTTTCGCTGCTATGGGTGGAAGTTCCCACACTTCAAAAAGGCCTAAAAAGAATAATGTGAGCTGCCGTAATGACTGTTACCTGGTAGCACTCACATCTACAGTGATGAAACGCTTTGAGAAGTTGGTCATGACTAGATTGAACTCCTGCCTCAGTAAGGACTTGGACCCATTGCAGTTTGTCTATCACCACAGTATGTCAACAGCAGATGCAATCTCAATGGCTCTTCACACAGCTTTAGACCACCTGGACAATACCAACACCTATGTCAGGATGCTCTTCATCGACTATAGCTCAGCATTTAATGCCATCGTTCCCACAATCCTGATTGAGAAGTTGCAGAACCTGGGCCTCTGTACCTCCCTCTGTGTTTGGATCCTTGACTTCCTAATCGGAAGACCACAACCTGTGCAGATTTGTGACAACATATCCTCGCTGACTATCAACACTGGTGCACCTCAGGGGTGTGTGTATATCCCACTGCTCTACTCTCTATATACACATGACTGTGTGGCTCAGCATAGCTCAAATACCATATAACCATATAACAATTACAGCACAGAAACAGGCCATCTCGGCCCTTCTAGTCCGTGCGGAATGCTTACTCTCACCTAGTCCCACCGACCGGCACTCAGCCCATAACCCTCCGTTCCTTTTCTGTCCATATAGCTATCCAATTTTACTTTAAATGACAATATCGAACCTGCCTCAACCACTTCTGCTGGAAGCTCGTTCCACACAGCTACCACTCTCTGAGTAAAGAAGTTCCCCCTCATGTTACCCCTAAACTTTTGCCCTTTAACTCTCAACTCATGTCCTTTTGTTTGAATCTCCCCCACTCTCAATGGAAAAAGTTTATCCACGTCAACTCTATCTATCCCCCTCATAATTTTAAATACCTCTATCAAGTCCTCCCTCAACCTTCTATGCTCCAAAGAATAAAGACCCAACTTGTTCAACCTTTCTCTGTAACTTAGGTGATGAAACCCAGGTAACATTCCAGTAAACCTTCTCTATACTCTCTCTATTTTGTTGACATCTTTCCTATAATTCGGTGACTAGAACTGTACACATTACTCCAAATTTGGCCTCACCCAATGCCTTGTACAATTTCAACATTCCATCCCAACTCCTATACTCAATGCTCTGATTTATAAAGGCCAGCATACCAAAAGCTTTCTTCACCACCCTATCCACATGGGATTCCACCTTCAGGGAACTATGCACCATTATTCCTAAATCCCTCTGTTCTACTGCCACCTTCAATGCCCTACCATTTACCATGTAAGTCCTATTTTGATTAGTCCTACCAAAATGTAGCACCTCATATTTATCAGCATTAAACTCCATCTGCCATCTTTCAGCCCACTCTTCTAACTGGCCTAAATCTCTCTGCAAGCTTTGAAAACCTACTTCCTTACCCACAACTCCACCTATCTAACCTCTTCAAAAAAAGTTCAGTAAGATTTGTCAAACATGACTTTCTACGCACAAACCATGCTGACTGCTCCTAATCAGACCCTGTCTATCCAGATAATTATATATACCATCTCTAAGAATACTTTCCATCAATTTACCCACCACTGACATCAAACTTACAGGCCGATAATTGCTAGGTTTACTCTGAGAACCCTTTTTAAACAATGGAAGAGCATGAGCAATACACCAATCCTCCGGCACCATTCCCGTTCCTAATGACATTTAAAATATTTCTGTCAGATCCCCTGCTATTTCCATACTAACATCCCTCAAGGTCCTAGGGAATATCCTGTTAGGACCCGGAGACTTACCCACTTTTATATTCCTTAAAAGCGCCAGTACTTGCTCTTCTTTAGTCACCATAGTTTCCATAACTTCCCTATCTGTTTCCCTTACCTTGCACAATTCAATATCCTTCTCCTTAGTGAATACCGAAGAAAAGAAATTGTTTAAAATCTCCCTCATCTCTTTTGGCTCTACACATAGCTGTCCACTCTGATTCTGTAAGGGACCAATTTTATCCCTCACTATCCTTTTGCTATTAATATGACTGTAGAAATCCTTTGGACTTATTTTCACCTTACTTGCCAAAGCAACCTCGTATCTTTTAGCTTTTCTAATTTCTTTCTTAAGATTCTTTTTACATTCTTTATATTCCTCGAGCACCTCATTTCGTCAATGCTGCCTATATTTATTGTAGATCTCTCTCTTTTTCCAAACCAAATTTCCAATATCCCTTGAAAACCATGGCTCTCTCAAACTTTTAACCTTTCCTTTCAACCTAACAGGAACATAAAGATTCTGTACCCTCAAAATTTCACCTTTAAATGACCCCCATTTCTCTATTACATCCTTCCCATAAAACAAATTATCCCAATCCACTCCTAAATCCTTTTACATCTCCTTAAAGTTAGCCTTTCTCCAATCAAAAATCTCAACCCTGGATCCAGACCTATCCTTCTCCATAATTATATTGAAACTAATGACATTGTGATTACTGGACCGAAGTGCTCCCCAACGCAAACCTCCGTCACCTGACCTATCTCATTCCCTAACAGGAGATCCAACACTACCCCTTCTCTAGTTGGTACCTCTATGTATTGCTGCAAAAAACTATCCTGCACACATTTTACAAACTCTAAACCATCCAGCCCTTTTACAGTATGGGCTTCCCAGTCTATGTGTGGAAAATTAAAATCTCCCACAATCACAACCTTGTACTTACTACAAATAGCTTACTGCTATTTCCTTACAAATTTGCTCCTCTGATTCTCGCTCCCCATTTGGTGGTCTATAATACACCCCTATAAGTGTTACTACACCTTTCCCATTCCTCAATTCCACCCAAATAGCCTCCCCAGACAAGCCCTCTAATCTATCCTGCCAGAGCACCGCTGTAATATATTCTCTGACAAGCAATACAACACCTCCCCCTCTTGTCCTTCTGATTCTATGGCACTTGAAGCAATGAAATCCAGGAATATTTAGTATAATCACACCCCTCCTGCAACCATGTTTCACTAATAGCTACAACAACATACTTCCAGGTATCAATCCATGCTCTAAGCTCTTCCACCTTTCTTACAATGCTCCTAGCATTAAAATAAATGCATTAAGAAAATTTCCACCTCTTGCTCTGTTTATCACTAACGGTGCAAACGACTTTACTATCTCCTTTTTCTTCCTTCTCCCCTACATCTGTTCCTACACTCTGGTTCCCCTCCCCCCCTTGTATCTAGTTTAAATCCACTGGAGCCTCTCTAGCAAACCTACCTGCAAGAATATTTGTCCCCTTCAGTTCAGATGTAAACTGTCCCACCGGAACAGGTCCCATCTTCCCTGAAAAACTGCCCAATTATCTATAAATCTGAACCCCTCCCTCCTGCACCATGTCTTCAGCCATGTGTTGATCTGCGCTATCTTACTATTTCTAAACCCGCCTGCACGTAGCACTGGTAGCAATCCTGAGATTCCTATCCTGGAGGTCCTGTCCTTTAACTTGGTGCCTAACTCCCTAAACTCCCCTTTCAGGACCTCTTCACTCTTCCTACCCACGTCATTGGTCCCTAGATGGACCATGACATCCGGCTGCTCACCCTCCCTCTTGAGAATACTGAGAACTCGATCCAAGATATTGCGGACCTTGGCACCAGGGAGGCAACAGACCATCTGGGATTCTCAATCTCTTCCACGGAACCTCTTATCTGTCCCCCTATCACTACTGCTCTCCTCTTTTCCCTCCTTCCCTTCTGAGCTGAGGGTCCCATCTTGGTGCCAGAGATGCAACCACAGCAACTTATCCCTGGTAGGTCGTCCCCATCAACAGTATCCAAAAGGATGTACTTATTATTGGTGGGAACAGCCACAGGGGTGCTCTGCTCATTCTGTCTATTCCCCTTCCCTCTCCTGATAGTCACCCATCTACCTGTCTCCTGACTCTTAGGGGTGACTATCTCCCTGTAACTCCTGTGTATTTCTGCCTCTTCTTCCCGAATGATCCAAAGTTCATCCATCTCCAACTCCATTTCCCTAACTCGGTTTGTCAGGAGCTGCAGCTGGATGCACCTTTCACAGGTGTAGTCATCAGGGACAATTGTACTCGCCTGACTTCCCACATACTGCAAATGGAGCACTCAACTGCCCTAACTGCTGCCTCCATTACCTACTCTTAAGGTAATTAAATTAATTTAAGGAACTTATCCAGCCTTACCTCACTTGGAGTGAAGCTGGTCCTCAGCCTCTGCTCACCGAAGCCTCTCGAGCCAAAGCTTTCCTACTCTGTCTCCCTTTACTATGTCACCCGCTTCGTTAATTATCTCACTTTTAAACACTCCCACTGCCTCACGGTCTGACTTACACCATCTATAAATTTGCTGACGATACAACTATTGGTAGAATCTCAGGTGCTGACGAGAGGGTGGACAGGAGTGAGATATGACAACTAGTGGTGTGGTACCACAGCAACAACCTGGCACTCAACATTAGTACGACGATAGAGCTGATTGTGGACTTCAGGAAGGGTAAGACGAAGGAGAGATCCCCTCTTCAATTTCAGTTTATGTGATGGCAATCCAGAGAGTTCAACTGAATCAAGGAATTCTGTTGGAAAATGAGTGGCGTTAGCTCCTTTTCTTACGGCATTGAAGGAACAGTATTCTTTCATGATTCCAGGGAAGCGTCTAATGCATGTAAATTTTATTTTTCACATTTCATTGAGAGGAACCAAGATAGAATTCCTCGAGAACAGTTCTGCAGGATTGTCGAATGTTGGGTAGATGAAATCAATACATTTTTCCATAGTTTTTCTGGCAGAATCGTATCTTCAGGTATGTCAATTTCATTGTTTTCATTGTTCTCAATCTTGTCTTCTCCAACATCCAATAAGAACTCAGAATATCATCCTTCTCCCTCACTCAATCGCATGTTTCTCTTCAATTGAAACTTGATGAAGCTTCTCCATAAGTAGGATTTTTTTTATGCATGAATTCTCCACACCAGCATCATTTCCTTGTTTCACAACTGCTCGAAGCTGATGGAAATCGCCACAGCAAATGGTTGAAGTATCCCTGAAGGCCTCATTCTTGCCACATACATCACGAAGGGTCTGGTCCACGGCTTCAAAGCTCTCCCTCCTAATCATGGGGCATTCATCCCAGACAATAAACCTCGCATTTTGGAGTAAATTTGCAGTATTGGTGTTTTTATCGATGTTACAAAGGGCATCTTCATTGACTTTGAGGGGTATCTTGAATCTTGAATGTGTTGTCCTACTACCAGGCATCAATGTTGCTGCAATACCGGATGATGCTACAGCAATAGCAACACCTCCATCTCCCCTAACTTTAGTGAGGATGAAGTTGATGATAAATGTCTTGCCCGTTCCTCCTGGTGCATCACTGAAAATCATTGAAGAGAGATTCCTTTCTGAGCTGTTGCACACATATTTATATACTTCTCTTTGCTCATTATTCAATAGGGGCTCCTTCTGTGAAACAAATCCCTGCTGTTCGTCTCTGTTGTATTGCAGTTCACACAATAATTCCAGATTGCCAGCACTTTGAGTAATTGTACTGTTTCTTGGTGTCGGCAAGTTATATTCTTCAAGTGTTTCGCCCAAGTTCTCAAGTTTCTCTTGGAAATACAGAAGAGCTTGTCCATGATGCCTCTCATCGATCATGATGTTAGGATCATTGATAGTTCTCCTCTCCATTGGTAAGAAATCTTCAGACATTGCATTCTTGAACCGGTTCCATAATTGCTGTGGATTGTTGATTTCAGTGTTTGTTAGCAAGATGACAAACAGATCTCTCATTGCTCTGGACATTCTTGTTCTCTCTGCCTCTTCCATAGTTTGCTGTCAATGATCGTCAACTTGCAACAATCCTCTCTCTCTGCAGACGTCTTTGAGTGATGGAAGGATATCTCCATCATGTGCTTTCAATGATTTGAAAGATACTGGCCCCTTTATATGAGGAAGAAGTCGTCTCAAATAGTAGAGGTCACCACTTCGTGGAGAAACGGTATACACTCGACCCAGAACATTTGCTTCAGAAATCCCAGAGTAGTCCTCCGCTCTTGTCCCCATTCTCCTCCTTTCCCTTCTCTTATTAGTCCAACTGTAGAATCTGGGAATAGGGTGTTTCGAAGTACTGTACTTCATTACAATAAGATTTAAATATCTCTTATTGATGGGTCGCAGTTTGATCTGTCCCAATCCTGCACATGCTGATGGTGATTAGCAGAATGTGACCGCTCGAAACAGAGCTGCCCTGCCGTTTTGCTGCGGTTGGTGTCGCTGCTGAGGCTGGCCGTGCGCATGCGTCATGGTGTTGCGGCGCGGTTTCCATGAAAGCTAGAATCAGGTGTGGAAAGCGGGGCCTGTTGACGAGTGAGCAATTTTAAACGAATATAAACCTGACCTTTGCATGCATTCTGTAAGTTGGTGCATTTTAAGTCCATTTAGTCAAAAAAAGTGCCACTTTAATGCACCATTTGGGCTAATTTGAGGGCACAAAGAGAGAATTTTAGTTATGTATAGATACAGTTTGGCTATTTTCATAAAATCTATTTCAAATTTGCTCATTGGGAATTTTGTTTTTGGATATCATAATTGAGCTGTACTTCATTACTAAATAGAGGTGCATTTGTCTTGTAATGAAAGCTATAATGACTGCAATTAAATATAAAATTAGTCAGAATTTAGTTGCTGTTAGATAATTTAGAATTTATTTACATATAACATTCTTCATTCTGAAGAGCAGTAAAGTTGGATATGTTGTAGTCTTTTGACACTTACGATTTTTGAAGTGTGTTGAATATACTAAACCTAAAACATTGATTAAAGTCAATTTTACTTGTAGAGATAGATGACTCAATTACCTTTTTATTCATTCTTCTTTCTAGAGATGAGGAAGAAGTTTGATTCAGGGGAGGATCCTCTGGATCCAGAAAATCAACAGGGTGGAGGTGGTCATCACTTTCATAGATCATGGAATCAATGGCAAGGATTCAATCCTTTTGGCTCAGGAGGACCTTTTAATTTCAAATTTCATTTTAACTAAGTCTTGAATATTGGCTGCTCACTTCGAGAAAAAAGACTTAAGAAAAAAGAATGTTGAACATGATGCCAGAAACTCTTCAAGTTTAAACAGTGTAATCTTTTTGTTCAGCCAAAAGTGTCCAGCATATAGTATTTTACAGATACTTGCACTCTTTAAAAGTTTTGAAATATTTTCCTGAAAAATAATGAAAAGCGAAGTACACATTTAATAAAGTGAATTGCCTTACAAATCTGATCTAATTGAAAACAATTTATTCTCTCATGAGTTTTTATGTATAGGTGGTGTGAAAATTTTGGTTTCTTATGCATCATAACAAATTGGACTAAGGACTATTTTTGATTGAAGGTGGATATTAACTTACATTGTTATCTGTTTGACCTCAATACTTTGCATACTGAGGAAATTCTTGAAAATCACCGAAATAAAACTTGCACTTTTTAAATCAGAATAGTATGCATTCTATTTAAAGATCTAAAATTCTTCCTTTGTACATACATTTAAGATGTTTCATTCATTATTTGACCTAATGGATCCACTGAAATGTGGATATTGTGATATTTTTACTCTTAGCCAAAAAAAGGATCATTCACCATGTAGTCAACCTTGTTTGGTAGGAGTTTCATAACAATTTTGGTAGATATCTGGGGATTTTGGGGAATTTTAATATTTCAAGTGTTGCTTGTGTCATATACATCCCAACTAAAATGTACTTGCCACAGATAATGCCATCATCTATAGATGGCTCAAAATAGAGCAAAGATTTTCAAAATTGAACTTGTCTACAATTTATTAGTTTGTAATGCTAAAATGGTTGGGAAATTATTTGCATGCCTTAATTATGACTTCGATTCTTTACACAAATTCTCAATTCCATACTGTGCATCAGGGGTTTGCAACCTGGGGTATGGACCCCTTACTTAATAATATTGCTCAATGGCATAAAGTTGGGTCCCCCTGCTGTTAGTTGATGGAATTATGATTTCTCTTTAAACTAGTCACCTTCAGTTTCAACATTTGGAGAAATGCAGCACTTTATTTTAATGATCTAATATATTATTTTTAAATTTCTGGCAGTTCAGCAATCTGGATTTGGTCTTACATTTTGCATCCTTTGATCACCAGAGTGTTGAGTTTGGAAAATAATTGTAATGTGTTCTTATATTGAGGATATATTTGCTAGATTCTGAGTCAGATCTGCAAGAAAAACATCTTGTGTACATTATTTGGGACAGAAAGTCTGTGCTATCAGAATCTTGTAGGCATTTTATCTGGAAAGTGCCTCCTAAGCAATCTTGGAACATCAAACATGTAACATCTTTGACTCCAGTACTTGGGAAAAAAAAATTCCATACATCCTTCATATACTGCAGAAAGCAATTTTGGGATTTTCTTGTTTCTACCCATTTCAAAAGACAGCTTTTAAGGCTTCTTTGGACACCTTGCAATCAGATATGAAATTAGTTTAAAATGTATTGAAAGTCACAAAGAACTAGTTGCAACGAAAATGCAAAATTAGCTCAGCAGGTGTTGGGATGATTTCCATCCCTCTCCTCTCTCCCCCGCCCCCCCACCTTCCCAGGATTTTGAGTTCTTTGGATGCTATCAGAACTGAAAGTTCTGGATGGATTGTCAGATCTTTCAGTTCGTGTTCGTAGTGAATGAGTTTACTCATTGCCAATGCATAAAGTGGTTATTATGTAATATAACTCATTGAAAAGTTTGATTAAAGATTAATGTATATTTTTATTCCTCCTAATGTATTCATGTGGTTTTTTTTGCCTTCTAAGATACACTCCTGATAACTTAATAAAAGATGTAGTTGTCAGTGTAGTTTGTTGGATTATAAATAGCCACATAGGTCAAACGAGTGTCAAGATTCAAAATTATTTAATATGATTTGCAGTGCCAAGTGTAAAGGATATGAAGTACCTGTTACTCCCCATCCAAGGCAGCACAAAAACACAGTTAAGACAACACAATAATAAAAACACCATGAATCTACAAACCCCATTTCCAGAAAAGTTGGGATATTTTCCAAAATGCAATAAAAACGAAAATCTGTGATATGTTAATTCACGTGAACCTTTATTTAACTGACAAAAGTACAAAGAAAAGATTTTCAATAGTTTTACTGACCAACTTAATTGTATTTTGTAAACATACATAAATTTAGAATTTGATGGCTGCAACACACTCAACAAAAGTTGGGACAGAGGCATGTTTACCATTGTGTTACATCACCTTTCCTTTTAATAACACTTTTTAATCATTTTGGAACCGAGGGTACTAATTGTAGTAGATTTGCAATTGGAAATTTTGTCCATTCTTGCTTGATATAAGACTTCAGCTGCTCAACAGTCCGTGGTCTCCGTTGTCTGATTCTGCTCTTCATGATGTGCCATGCATTTTCAATAGGAGATAAATCTGGACTGGCAGCAGGCCAGTCAAGCACACGCACTCTGTGTCTACAAAGCCATGCTGTTGTAGCCCGTGCAGAATGTGGTCTGGCATTGTCCTGCTGAAATAAGCATGGAAGTCCCGGGAAGAGATGTTGCCCTGATGGCAACATATGTCTCTCTAAAATCCTAATATACATCTCAGAGTCAATGGTACCTTCACATACATGCAACTCACCCATGCTGTGGACACTGATGCACCCCCATACCATCACAGATGCTGGCTTTTGCACCTTTCGCTGATAACAACCTGGATGGTTGTTTTCATCTTTGGCACGGAGAACTGGACGCCCGTTTTTTCCGAGAACTAGCTGAAATGTGGACTTATCTGACCACAGCACACGGTTCCACAGTCTTTCGGTCCATCTGGGATAAGGTCAGGCCCAGAGAACTCACCAACGTTTCTGCATAGAGTTGATGTATGGCTTCCTCCTTGCGTAATACAGTTTCAAGTTGCATTTCTGGATGCAGCGATGGACTGTATTGAGTGACAATGGTTTTCCGAAGTACTCCCGAGCCCAGGTGGCTATAATTGTCACAGTAGCATGACGGTTTCTTAGGCAGTGCCGCCTGAGGGCTCGAAGATCACGCACACTCAACAGTGGTTTCCGACCTTGCCCTTTATGCACTGAGATGTCTCTGAAATCTCGGAATCTTTTCACAATATTATGCACTGTAGATGTTTAAAGACCTAAATTCTCTGCAATTTTGCATTGAGGAATGTTCCTTTTGAACTGACTAACAATTCTCTCACGAATTTTGGTACAAAGGGGTGAGCCACGACCCATTCTTGCTTGCAAAGACTGAGCCTTTGATGGACGCTACTTTTATACCCAGTCATGACACCTCACCTGCTACCAATTAGCCTGCTTAATGTGGAGTCTTCCAAACCAGTGTTATTTGAATATTCTGTGCACTTTTCAATCTTATTTTAACTCTGTCCCAACTTTTGTTGAGTGTGTTGCAGCCAGTAAATTCTAAATTTGTGTATGTTTACAAAATACAATTAAGTTGGTCAGTAAAACTATTGAAAATCTTTTCTTTGTACTTTTGTCAGTTAAATAAAGGTTCACGTGAATTAACATATCACAGACTTTTGTTCTCACTGCACTTTGGAAAATATCCCAACTTTTCTGGAAATGGGGTTTGTAACTATGTAAGATGGCTTATATACATAGATTAATTGTATGTCCATAAAGTGACACTAGGCACAGGGGTGCCTGTACATAAGGTGACTGATAGGGAATAATAATGTCGTGGTTGTTGAGGGTGTGGAGAGGTGGGTTAGAGGTAGCTTTGCTGCTTGGAAAAAGTAAGGTTTTGAGTCTGATGATCCTGAGTTGAATGCTAGTTTCCTTACTGATGGGAGTGGGACAAACAAACAGTTCATGAGCAGGGTTGGTGGGATCCTTAATGATGTTACTGGCCCTTTTCCAGCACCTTTTCTGTGTACATGACCTTGATGGCAGGCAAGCTGGTGTCAGTGATGTGTTGAGTTGTTTTGACTTCCCATGGTAGAGCTTCCTGTCTGCTGCTGCAGTGCAGTTTCTATATCGTGTAGTGATGGAGCTAGAACACGAAACACAATCTGAGGGGATGATGGGGTATGAGAAACAAATAGAAATGATAAAATGTGTTTTCTGTTAGGGGTACAGAAAACAGAACAAGAACCCCGGATGCCTCCTGGGTGCCAGGGTATGGGATATCTTGGATAGAGTCCTCAGCATTTTTAAGAGAGAGGGTGAACAGCCAGGAGTCTTGTCTTATGGTCTAAGTCATCAACTATGTAGATACCAATGACATGGATAGGATGAGTGATGAGGTTCTGAAAAGGGAGTTATGTGCTAAGTTAAAGGATAGGACCTCAAGGATTGTGATCTCTGGTTTGCTACCCATGTCACACACTAGTGAGGCCAGAAATTGGAAGATTATACAGTTTAACACACACTAAGGAGTAGGTGTGTGAGGGAGAGCATATGATTTTTGGATCATTGGACTCTCTTCCAAAAGAGACAGTTTGCACCTGAACTGAAGGGGGACTGATATCCCAGCAGGAAGGTTTGCTAGTGCTGCACAGTGAGATTTAAAGTAGAGTCGCAGTGGGATGGGAACCAGAGTACCAAAACAGTCAGTGGAGAGGTTGTGGAGACAGATGGTGGTAAGACCTCAGACAAAATCAGGAGTCAAAAGTTCGAGCATGTTGCGACTAGTGTCCTGAGCTGCGTATATTTCAATGCAAGAAGTATCATAGGAAAGGCGGTTGAGCTCAGAGTATGGACCAACACCTAGAATTGTGATACTGTATTGTAGCCATGAATGAGCCTTGTTTGCAGGAGGTGCAGGACTGTGACCAATCGCTGAGCTATTAGTATTGGTATTAGTACGTGAGATGAGCTACCGTTTCAATCGGGCCCGCACTCAAGATTTAAAAGGCAGAATTTGGCAGGAGTTTTTCCAGAGATGGACTGCAGCCAATCGCTGAGCGGCATTCATTAGAAAGAGCGAATCCAAAAAAACAGCAAGCGTAATTGGAGCTGCCGTTCTTGGAATGGCCATTGTGAGCGCGCCAGTGTTTGGAGGAGCTTTGGCTTATCGGGCTTGGGCGAGGTAAAGTATGGGGTAGGTTACTCTTTTTGTTCCTAATTCATTCCTCTTCTGTTGGGACATAGTAGTGAGAATGGCTCCAGGGGTAGTGTGTTGTACTGTGCGTGAGATGTGGGGCTTCTGGGAGACCTTCAGTCTCCGGGAGAAGCACGTCTGCACCAGAGGCAGCGAGCTGCAGTGTATTAAGAACGTATTCAGGAACTGAAGCTGCGGATCGGCGACCTTCGGCCCATACAGGAGAATGAGGAGGTGATAGATAGGATCTACAGAGAGGTAGTCACCAGGAGACAGGTAACAGGGTGACTGTCAGGAAGAATGCAAAGTCAGTGCAGAGTACGCCGTGGCCGTTTCCCTCAATAATAAGTACATCACTGCAGATACTGTTGAGGGGGATGACATACGGGGGGTGGGGGTGCAACCACAGTGACTTGGTCTCTGGCACTGAGTCTGGTGCTGTGGCTCAGAAGACAAGAGATGTGAAGAAGACTGCAATGGTGATAGGAGCTTCCTTAGTCAGAGGAATAGAGATGAAATTCTTTCGGCGCAATATACACCCGGATAATATGTTAACTCCAGGGTCAGACATGTCTCAGATCGGGTCCACGGCACTCAAAAGGGGGAGGGTGAGCAGCCAGAAGGCTTGGTACATTTTGGCACCAAAGACGTAGGTAGAAAAAGTGAGGACATCCTGAAGAGAGATTTTAGGGAGCTGGCCAGAAAGCTGAGAAACAGGACTTCCAGGGCAGTATTCTCTCCGTTGTTGCCCGAGCTACGCACTAATGAGAGTAAGAACAGGAGGATTTGGCAGGTGAATGCGTAACTGAGGAACTGGGATTACTTTTCGGGAAGATAGACGTGTACAAAAGAGATGGGTTACGCCTGAACCCCAGGGATCCAATATCCTTGCGGGCACGTTTGCCACAGTTGTTCAAGAGGGATTAAACCAGTGATTCCCAACCGGGACAGCACCAAAGACCCCAACCCCGGGGCCGTTAAGGGAAACAGAAGTCGTCAGGGGGCGTTCAAGCTTCTTGGGGGGCGGTAAGTGGCACCCTAACTTGAGGGACGAGAATTGACCGATGAGGCACTGGAACACAGGAAGAACCGCAGCTCTGCAGGCGGTGAGCACTCGTCGTCACAACGCGTCTGAACTCGGCAATCTCATCCGTCCATACCAACCAGACAAACATTATTGGGGATCCATAAATTAGCGACCAGGGTGCCCAACAGTTCCCTTTGACTAATGGCACGAACCAAGTTCATGCAATTTAACAGTTGGTAAGTCAAGTACGTCCTCCCAACTGTCCCTACAGATCTGCGGAAAACACGTCGCGCAACGATACAGTGCTGGCTGGAACCACACGGTGAAATAGGGTCCATCAGGGAACCTGCCAGCCTCGGAGGATCACTCTTGAGGTGTTCACAGCGACCTCGGCTTCATATGTGGGGTCAAGAACCATTTTGGGGGATTCTGAGACTGAAACCTTACGTGATTGGTCAACCGCGCTAACTGGAATAGTGTAAAAATAGCCTCCCGAACACCAGCTCTATACCCACTAACGTTCAGCTTCCAAATGAATCCTTGTTGGCGTAATTTTCGCTGTTGTGATCGTCTTCATCTTCACTCCGCCGTTCCATTGCGTGGCCCCAACCATCGTTCCATTCGAGTCAATTCGCTGTCATCGTCAACATCCGATAGGTATTCCCAGTTTCTGTTAATTTTTAATCTTAATTTAGCCCCGTTAATGGTGGATAAATACGTATGGAGCGACCTCTGTGAGTCTGAAGGCGCTGAAGCCTTGAATTCTAATCCTGCCAAGAAACAGAAACTACAGAAAGTGCATCAACACAATGTTACATAGCTGGAGTATGGTTTTATTCCATTCCTGTCAGATCAGCGACGTCCCATGTGTCTTATTTGTAATACTGTTCTGTCTAATGAAGCCATGAAACCATCAAGATTGCAGGAGCATTCTGTAAAAGACACCCTGAAAAAGGCTCCTTGTGGTAGTACTCAGTTCCAGAAGATGAAAGAAGCATTTGAAGAACGTTGCGCGCTGGAATCATTTGCCAAGAAGGTTAAAAATTACCTTGATAGTAGTCTTATTGCTTCTTATAAGATTTCCAAAATGATAGCAAAGTGAGGAAAAACTCATAAAACTGATGAAAGATTAATACTGTCTGCTCTATCAGAAGTACTCACTACTGTTCTCAAAATGGATGCCAGTGTTTTAAAATCAATCCCCCTGAGTAATAACGCTTTAGTTCATCGTATTGATGAAATGAGTGAAGACATTGAGCATCAACTATGCACGGGGCTACAAAAAGCAGAAGTTTGGAATGAGCTGAATGAGTTAACTGTATAAGGCATTGTTAATGGCATATGTAACGGTTTATCAAAATGGTCAAGTTTATGAAGAGATTCTCTCATAAAAAGTTAAAAACAGATATCAACAGAGAATCAATCTATGACGAGCTCAAAGTGTGTATTGAGGATAAAAGTATTCAGATTAGGAACATGTTTCCATATATGACAGGTGGCATTTATGAAAAAAGAAATTCCATGTCTGTTTGCAGTCCATTGTATCATTCATCGTCAAAAGGCCTCAGACAGCAACTTTTTTCAAGCATGATTCTTGTAATATCTGCTATCAACAAAATTAAAGCTCATTCATTAAATAGCAGAATATTTCACCAGTTGCCAAGGTAACAATGAAGAGTTTCAACACTTGCTTCTTCACACTGAAGTGCGTTGGCTGTCAAAAGGCTGCTGCTTAAAATGCTTCTTTGATCTTTTTGACACTGTGGTTGAATTTTTGATCAAGATCAACAGAGTTTAAGAAACAAGGTTGAAATATTACATGGAGATGTGGCATAGCTGTCCAATCATGTATGACAAAATGAACATTCTACATATGAAACTGATGGGTGAGAATTTCAATATGATTCAGTCAAAAAGTGCAGTGTTCACTTTTATTAGAAAATTGGAAATATATAAGCAAAACATTGGGATAAGAATGTTCTCACAGTTTCTCAGCATGTAAAGTGTGGCACTTTCTTTCACAGATGGTGATTTGCAAGAGTACTCCTTATGCCTGCAGTCACTGAAGAAGGATTTTCAGAATCAATTCAAGGATTTGAACAATCTGGAAATACTGGACTGGGTAAGTAACCCATTTCTTTACAAGGTAGAAGAACAGGAAGAGAGCTTGCAAGAAGAAATTATCAAAATTCAGAATGATGAAGAAGCAAAAATGCTTTTCAAAAATGTCGGCTTTTGTGGTATGTGGCTACACTGTCATATAAAGTTTTCTGGTCTTTGGAGAAGAGCCAAACTGGTCTTCATTGCACTTCCATCCTCCTACCTTGTTGAAAGAGGCTTCAGTGCAGTGAACCATATACACACAAAAAACAAAAACCACATGGACATTGTTACACATGAGGACTTATGTCTTTTGCTGCCACAACTTGAACCAAATATTTCAACTCTTCCTAAAAACCATCAAACTCAAGGATCACATTCATATCAAAGCTGCTGTACAACATATAGGTACTGTGTAAGGTAGGTTTAATAACAAATACAAATTGAAAGCATGTTATCATATGGGTGACTTTTTTTTACACTATGGGGGCTCTGGAAAGTATCTTGTGCTTAAGAGGGGCATTGGCAAGTATGAAGGTGTTTTAGGAGGTGATGGCAAGTATAAACATCCTTTAGGGGAAGTTGGGCTAAATAAGGTTGGGAAACACTGATTGAAACTAATTTGGCAGGGGTCTGGGAACAGGAGTGATAGTGCTGAGGATGACATAGTTGGTTTACAAACAGAGACTACTAGTAAGGAGAGGCTGATGATAGGGCAAAATTGTAGTCAACGGGATGAGTTGCAATATAAAAGGCAGACAAAATTGAAAAGGGTGAATACGGTACAGGACATTTTAGATTTGAATGCACATAGTATACAGAATAAAGTAGATGAGCTTGTAGCACAGTTACAAATTGGCATGTATGATATGGGCAGTACTGAATCATGGCTGAATAAAGATTATAGCTAGGAGCTTAACATCTAAGGATACATATTGTATCGAAAGGACAGGCAGGTAGGCAGAACAGGTGGCAAGGCTCCACTGGTAAAAAAAAATGAAATCAAATCATTGGAAAGATGTGGCATAGGGACGGCAGGTGTTGAATCATTGTGGTAGAGCTAAGGAAGTGCAAGGGTAAAAAGGCCCTGATGGGAATTATATACAGACCCCCTAACAGTAGTAAAGATGTGGTCTACCAATTAAAATGGGAGATAGAAAACGCATGCCAACACGTCAACGTTACAATAGTCATGGGGGATTTTAATAAACAGGTAGATTGGAAAATTAAGGTTAGTGCAGGATCCCTAGAGGGGGAGTTTCTAGAACACCTATGAGTTGGCTTTTTAGATCAACTCGTGGTTGAACCCATGAAGGGATGAGCTATTCTGGATTGGCTGTTGTGCAATGAACCGGAATTGATTAGAGAGTTTAATGTAAAGGAACCCTTAGGGTCCAGTGATCATAATATGATAGAATTCACCCTGATGTTTAAGAAAGAGAAACTAAAGTCAGATGTATCAGTATTACAATGGAGTAAAGGGAATTACAGAGGCATGAGAGAGGAGTTGGCCAAAATTAGTTGGAAAAGAACACTGGCGGGAATGACAGCAGAGCAGCAATGGATGGAGTTTCTGGAAGCAATTCGGAAAGCACAGGATATATACATTCCAAAGAGGGAAGATGTTCTACAGGCAAGATGTCACAATCATGGCTAACAAGGGGAGTCAAAGCAAACATAAAAGCCAAAGAGGAGGCATCTCTCTACTAACATGCTGGTAGAGAGAGTTTTATTTGGTTTTTAGTGCTGGAAATAGTTACATTCCCACACGTCTCATTAGCTGGACAGAAGCATGGTCGCATTGTTTATTCCAGGGACCAGCTGATTGAGCTTATGCCGGCCGGTTTAGCGAGCAGAGCGGCGGACACCCCACCTGAAATCTGGAGAAAAACACACAGAGGATGCAGAGGGGGATCACAAAGGCGAGGAAAGAGGACTGGGTCGAGACAACAGAGACTTATGGAGAAGAGGAGTTTGGTGGGTAATAAAATGGACGAGTTCACGGCGCTAGCCAGGCGTCAGAGAACATTTCGGGAGTGCAATGTTATGTGTTTTACTGGAACGGGGCTGCACGAGGACATACCCGATCAAATCTTTTCCATGGACGGCTTCCAGACCATTCGGGCTGACTGTAAGTGCACTGAGAGTGGTAAGTGTAAAGGAGTTGGGTGCTTACTGTTCTGGTTAACAACGGTTGGTGAAATCCGGGTCATATTACGATCGAAGAATGTGTTTGTAGACCGGATATTGAACTTTTTGCTGTTGGACTCTGGCCATATTCCACTGAGATACAACACTGAGCATCATGGGAGGTTATTCCTGCCTGTGGCCATCAAACTTTGCAGCTCCTCCCATGGAGGGTCAGACACCCTGAGCCAATAGGCTGGTCCTGGACTTATTTCCATCTGGCATAGTTTGCATTTTGTTGTCTGATTGTTTGTGGTTTTTGTATTGCTATATTTACGCTCTATTCTTGGTTGGTGCGGCTGTAACGAAACCCAATTTCCCTCGGGATCAATAAAGTATATCTATCTATCTATCTATAACAGAGCAAAAATTAGTGGGAAGTTTAAGGACTTGGAAACTTTTAAAAACCAACAGAAGGCAACTTAAAAAAGACATTAAGAAGGCAAGGATAGAATATGAAAGTAAGCTAGCCAATAATATTCAAGAGGATAGCAAAGATTCTTCAGATACATAAAGTGTAAAAGAGAGGCGAGAGTGGATATCAACCACGGAAAATGATGCTGCAAAGGTAGTAATGGGGGACAAGGAAATGGTGGTGGAACGGAATAAGTATTTTGTATCAGTCTTCACTGTGGAAGACACTAGCAATATGATGGCGGTTCAAGAGTGTCAGGGGCCTAAGTGTGTGAAGTTGCCATTAATGGGGAGAAAGTGACAGGCTGCATCACTGTCTGGTATGGAGGGGCTACTGCACAGGACCAAAAGAAGCTGCAGAGGGTTGTAAATCTAGTCAGCTCCATCTTGGGCACTAGCCTACAAAGTACCCAGGACATCTTCAGGGAACAGTGTCTCAGAAAGGCAGCGTCCATTTTACGGACCTCCAGCACCCAGGGCATGCCCTTTTCTCACTGTTACCATCAGGTAGGAGATACAGAAGCCTGAAGGCTCACACTCAGCGATTCAGGAACAGCTTCTTCCCCTTTGCCATCCAATTCCTAAATGGACACTACCTCATTTTTTTTAAATATACAGTATTTCTGTTTTTGCACATTTTAAAAATCTATTTAATATATGTAATTGATTCATTTGTTTATTTATTATTATTATTATTTTTATTTTATTATTATTATCATTTTCTCTGCTAGATTATGTATTGCTTTGAACTGCTGCTGCTACGTTAATAAATTTCACGTCACATGCCGGTGATAATAAACCTGATTCTGATATTTGTGAAACAGATAGGTCTGAATGTAGGTAAGACCCCTGGAACAGATAGTATATACCCTAGGGTTCTAAAAGAGTTGGCTGAAGAGATTGTGGAGTCACTAGTAATGATTTTTCAAGAATCAATTGATTCTGGCATGGCCCCAGAGGAATGGAAAATTGCAAATGTCACTCTACTCTTCAAGAAGGGAGAGAGGCAGAATAAAAGAAATTATAGGCCAGTTAGTCTGACTTCAATGGTTGGGAAGATGTTGGAGTAAGTTGTTAAGGATATTGTTTTAGAGAACTTGGAGGCACAGGATAAAATAGGCCATAGTTTCCTTGAGGATATTCTAGCCTGACAAATCTGTTGGAATTCTTTGAAGAAATAACAAGCAGGATAGACAAAGGAGAATTGGTGGATGATGTGTACTTGAACATTCAGAAGGCCTTTGACAAGTTAAGAGCCAATGGTGTTACAGGAAAAGTACCAGTATAGACAAAGCAAAGGCTGAGTTAGCAAAAGGCAAAGAGTGGGAATAAAGAGAGTCTACTCTGGTTGATTGCCGGTGACTAGTAGTGTTCCACAGGTGTCTGTGTTGGGACAACTTCTTTTTGCATTATATGTCAATGATTTGGATGACAAAATTGATGGCTTTGTTGTCAAGATGATACAGAAATAGGTGGTGGGGCACATAGTTTTGAAGAAGTAGAGAGGCCTCAGAAGGACTTTGGAAGATTAGTAGAATGTGCGAAAATTTGGCAGATGTACAGTGTCGGGAAGTGTATGGTCATACACTTTGGTAGAAGAAACAGAAAGGCAGACTATTTTCTAAGTAGAGAGAAAATTCAAAAATCTGAGGTCAAATGGAGTTGGGAGTCCTTGTGCAGGATTCCTTAAAGGTTAATTTGCATGTTGAGTCAGAGGTAAGGAAGGCAACTGGGATGTTAGCATTCATTTCAAGAGGACTAAAATATAAAACCAAGGATGTAAAGTTGGGGGCTTAAAAGACATTGGTGAAGCTTCACTTGGAATATTGTGAGCAGTTTTGGGCCCTTTATCTAAGAAAGGATATGCAGACATTGGAGAGGGTTCAAAGGAGGTTCATGAAAATGATGCTGGGTTACGAAGAGCATTTGATAGCTCTGGGCCTGTACTCACCGGAATTCAGAAGAATAAGGGTTGGCCTCATTGAAACCTATCGAAAGTTGAAAAACTTCTATAGAGTGGATGCAGAGGGGATATTTCTTATGGTGCTGGAGTCTAAGACCAGAGGGCACAGCCTCAAAATAGAGGGGTGTCCTTTTAGAATGGTGATGAGGAAGAATTTCTTCAGCCACTGAGTGGGGAATCTGTGGAATTCATTGCCACAGGTGGTTGTGGAGGCCAGTTCATTGGGTATACTTAAGATCGAGGTTGATAGATTCTTAATTAGTAAGCGCATGATGGGATACAGAGAGATTGTGGCTGAGAGGGAAAATGGATCAGCCACGATGAAATGGCAGAGAAGACTCGACGGGCCAAATGGCCTAATTATGCTCTTATATCATAAGGTCATGGCCTGGCAGGTAAATTTTCCAAGGTTCCTTTGTTTTAGATGGACAGAGTGTGACGGATTGAAGGAGGGGGTGGCATTACTAGCCAGGAAAAATATCATGGCAGTTCTCAGTCAGGACTGGCAGGAGAACTCATTTACTGAGGCATTGTATGTGGAACTGAGAAATGAGAACATATTACCACATTAGTGAGGCTATATTGCAGGCCACTAAACAGTCCGTGATAATTAGAGGACCAAATTTATGGCTAGATCACAGACTGTTGGAAGAAATCTACAGATGTTGTAGTAGGTGATTTTAACTTTCTACACATTGGCTTAGGAGGACGATGGCATCTAACAGCGACTCCTTTGCTTGCCATCTTAGGAAACAGCTCTATTTCTATCTTTGATATCTCTTTTTTTTCCTTTTCAAGTTATTCTTTAAGATCCTGACTTGGGGTTACACACTGACTTCGGTTCTTTGCGGAAATGGGACCCGCTCTCGGGGCCTCACACCGGCTGCTTTTCAATACGCCAAGGATGCGGCCTGGAAGACTAGTGCGTCTTCAGGGTGGCGGATTTTCGTGGCTCTGGAGGTGGGAGGATTCAAGGCCGGTGACGCCGCTGCCTTATGCATCGTGGGAGACGGAAGATCATAAGCAGTGAGCTGGCTGCTGACTGTGTGCCCAGAGACCTGAGTTCTTTGGGTACAGAGCTTGGAAAAAGCAATGGAACAGACTTTTAACACCAGAATAAGTCAGCGAGTTGCTTTGTTATGTCTCCCTTCTTGCTGTGAAATGGGGGCACCTCTTTTTCCCTTATTAGGGAGAGAGCCTGTGGTATGTCGAATACCAGGTGAACGAGTAGTCTTTGGGGTACTGCAAGTCTGTGTCTTTATTGATGCATTGCTGCACGCTTGAGTGCTCGCTGGGGGATTCATTGCTTTGCTGCTGCTTATGCTTGGGAGGGGTGAGTTGGGGGGACTTTGGGGTTCTAGCATTTAACTGTCATTCATTCTTTGGGGCTCTCCTCTGTTTTCGTGGATGTTCGCAAAGAGGAAGAATTTCAGGATGTATATAATTTCTCTGACATTAAATGCATCTATTGACCTACTGAAATCTATTGACTGGGAATCCCATACTGTAAACGGACTAGATGGAATAGAGTATATCAAATGTGTTCAGGGAAATTTCCTTAATCAGTATGTAGAAGTCCCAGTGAGAGATTGTGCAATACTTGATCTGCTATTAGCAATGACTCAGGGCAGGTGACAGAAGTTTGTGTAGGGGAACACTTTGCATCTAGTGATCACAATGTGATTAGTTTCAAAGTAAATGTGCAAATAAGTCTGGTCTGTGGGCTGAGATTCTAAGTTGGAGAAAGACCTGTTTTGATGGTATCAGAAATGATCTGGCAAGTGTAGATTGAAACAGGCTGTTTTCTGACAAAGGCGTGCTTGGTAAGTGCGAGGTCTTCAAAAGTGAAATTTTCGAAGTACAAAGCTTGCACATGCCTGTCCAAATAAAAGGTAAAGATAGCAAGTGTAGGAAACCTTGTCTTTCAGAGATATTGAAGTCCTGGTTAAGAGAAAAAAGGAGATGCATATCAGGTTTAGGCAAATAGGAACAAGTGAGGTACTTATGGAGCAAGAGGACACTTAAGAAAGAAATCAGGAGTGCTGAAAGAAGGCATGAGATCGCCTTGGCAAACAAAGTGAAGGAGAATCCTAAGGGTTTCTACAGATACAGTATGCTGAAAGCAAAAGGATTGCAAGGAACAAATTAGGTCCTTTGCATGATCAGAATGGTAATCCATGGTGGAGCTGAAGAACAAGGGGGAAATATTCAGTGGAGTTTTTGCACCTTTATTTACTCACGATATGGATACAGAATCTGTAGAAGTGAGGCAAAACAGCATCAATGTCATGGACTATAATGATGTAAAATCTGATAATGATGAGAGTGACATAGGATCGGGTAGCCTTAAGAATTATAACATCAAAACTAACGCGAGATGGGCAATGTGGCTTACACCAGAAGTGAACGTCAAATTAATTAAAATTGATTTGGACACTGGCTTGGCTGCTCCCATCATTCCACAAAATGAGTTTGAACGGCATTTCAAAGATACTGAACTGAAATGCCAGGCTGTGGTGCAGTCTGTAGTCAGGTATTAGTCTGATCTTAACATTTACTAAGTCAGCAGTCAACACAGAGGTAAGATGTGATAGGGTAAGGGTTTAAACACTCGGGTGAGATCTCAGAATGTGTGTGGTCAAGGGTCATGCACTGGCGTCATATTTTAATCTGCAGTGGGCTCAGTGTCACTACTCTGGGTGCTGGGGTCAGGGATCACACACTGGTGTCAAATCTCAGGGTGTACTGAGGCTATAGGTCACGTAGCGGGGTTATATGAGGCGTGGTTAGATCCTAAAGTTACACAACTGATTCAGGTCACAGGCTGGTAGTCTCAGGGGCTCAAACCTCGAACCTCAGAGTTTCCACGCACCAGATTAACTTTCAGGTTATGGCTGAGTCGGGAGTCACACAATTAGGTCAGATATCAGGGTGCGTTCGGGTCAACCTTCAAGTGCCAGAGCCGGATATCATGGTGCAGTGGATTGAGGGGTCCGACAACGAGGTCAGATCTAAGGTCTGGTGAGGCCACGGCTTTCACACTGGGGTCAAACCTCAAACTGCAATAGGCTCAGACGTTGCACCCTGGGAATACCCCTCTGGCTGTCTTTGAGCAACGTTATCACTCAGCGGCAACACGCATCAGGGTGTGATACGATCAGTTTCCCTGGATCTGAGGCTAGTCGCCGAGGTCCCAAACTGAGGCCAGGTCACATGGTCAGCTGACAAACACTGGTTTAGATTTCTGGAAGTGAAGGGTCAGGGATGAAACGCTTATAGAAACATAGAAACATAGAAAATAGGTACAGGAGTAGGCCATTCGGCCCTTCAAGCCTGCACCGCCATTTATTATGATCATGGCTGATCATCCAACTCAGAACCCTGCACCAGCCTTCCCTCCATACCCCCTGACCCCCATAGCCACAAGGGCCATATCTAACTCCCTCTTAAATATAGCCAATGAACTGGCCTCAACTGTTTCCTGTGGCAGAGAATTCCACAGATTCACCACTCTCTGAGTGAAGAAGTTTTTCCTAATCTCGGCCCTAAGAGGCTTCCCCTTTATCCTCAAACTGTGACCCCTCGTTCTGGACTTCCCCAACATCGGGAACAATCTTCCTGCATCTAGCCTGTCCAATCCCTTTAGGATCTTATACGTTTCAATCAGATCCCCCCTCAATCTTCTAAATTCCAACGAGTACAAGCCTAGTTCATCCAGTCTTTCTTCATATGAAAGTCCTACCATCCCAGGAATCAATCTGGTGAACCTTCTTTGTACTCCCTCTATGGCAAGGATGTCTTTCCTCAGATTAGGGGACCAAAACTGCACACAATACTCCAGGTGTGGTCTCACCAAGGCCTTGTACAACTGCAGTAGTACCTCCCTGCTCCTGTACTCGAATCCTCTCATTATGAATGCCAGCATACCATTCGCCTTTTTCACCGCCTGCTGTACCTGCATGCCCACTTTCAATGACTGGTGTATAATGACACCCAGGTCTCGTTGCACCTCCCCTTTTCCTAATCGGCCACCATTCAGATAATAATCTGTTTTCCTATTTTTGCCACCAAAGTGGATAACTTCACATTTATCCACATTAAATTGCATCTGCCATGAATTTGCCCACTCACCCAACCTATCCAAGTCACCCTGCATCCTCTTAGCATCCTCCTCACAGCTAACACTGCCACCCAGCTTCGTGTCATCCGCAAACTTGGAGATGCTGGTGGGGTCCCAGCACTGAGCCTTGCGGTACCCCACTAGTCACCGCCTGCCATTCTGAAAAGGTCCCGTTTATTCCCACTCTTTGCTTCCTGTCTGCTAACCAACTCTCTACCCACACCAATACCTTAACCCCAATACCGTGTGCTTTAAGTTTGCACACTAATCTCCTGTGTGGGACCTTGTCAAAAGCCTTCAGAAAATCCAAATATACCACATCCACTGGTTCTCCCCTATCCACTCTACTAGTTACATCCTCAAAAAATTCTATGAGATTCGTCAGATATGATTTTCCTTTCACAAATCCAAGCTGACTTTGTCTGATCATTTCACCGCTTTCCAAATGTGCTGTTATCACATCCTTGATAACTGACTCCAGCAGTTTCCCCACCACCGACGTTAGGCTAACCGGTCTATAATTCCCCGGTTTCTCTCTCCCTCCTTTTTTAAAAAGTGGAGTTACATTAGCCACCCTCCAACCCTCAGGAACTAGTCCAGAATCTAACGAGTTTCGAAAAATTATCATTAATGCATCCACTATTTCTTGGGCTACTTCCTTAAGCACCCTGGGATGCAGACCATCTGGCGCTGGGGATTTATCTGCCTTCAATCCCTTCAATTTACCTAACACCACTTCCCTACTAACATGTATTTCGCTCAGTTCCTCCATCTCACTGGACCCTCTGTCCCCTACTATTTCTGGAAGATTATTTATGTCCTCCTTAGTGAAGACAGAACCAAAGTAATTATTCAATTGGTCTGCCATGTCCTTGCTCCCCATAATCAATTCACCTGTTTCTGTCTGCAGGGGACCTACATTTGTCTTTATCAATCTTTTCCTTTTTACATATCTATAAAAGCTTTTACAGTCCGTTTTTATGTTTCCTGCCAGTTTTCTCTCATAATCTTTTTTCCCCTTCCTAATTAAGCCCTTTGTCCTCCTCTGCTGAACTCTGAGTTTCTCCCAGTCCTCAGGTGAGCAACTTTCTCTGGCTAATTTGTATGCTTCTTCTTTGGAATTGATACTCCCGTCGCCCCGGCGTGACCACCTGCCTGCAACTCCTCTCTATCACCTCCTCACTCTCCCTGACCAGACGAAGGTCATCGAGCTGCAGCTCCAGTTCCGTAACGCGGTCCCTTAGGAGCTGCATCTCGATGCACTTGGCGCAGATGTAGACGTCCGGGAGGCTTGTAGACTCCAGGGCCTCCCACATCCGACACCGAGAACAGCAAACTGCCCTCACACTCATACTGCCCCTCTCCTCAAATAACAACAGAAAATGAATGCCAAACCTTCCTCGCCTCACCAGTTTCCGCCTAAGCCCGTTGAGCCGAAGCCCTTAAGCCTTCACTCTGCTCCTGGCTCACTCCGCAGCCCGCAAACTACGCTGCCCGCTCTATGAGGCTCTGTTCCTTTTAAATCTGCCACGCTGCACTGCCCGACGTCACACGCCTGCGCAGTCCCGCCTCTCAGAACGCCGTTGGAGAAAAAAAAATAACGAAAATTTCAAAAATGTCTTTCTCGGCACTCCCACTCAGACTCTCAGACTCCTTCTTCGAATCAAACCCAAAGCAGGATGTCTGCCCTTTTAAATCTGCCGTGCTGCACTGCCCGACGTCACACGCCTGCGCAGTCCCACCTCTCAGAACGCCGTTGGAGAAAAAAAAAATAACGAAAATTTCAAAAATGTCTTTCTATGTCAGCTCTTGGAGAGTAGTGGGGTCAGGAGTCACACACCAAGCTCAGATCTGAGGAAGTGTGGCGTCATGTATGGGGTTGGACATACAGTATTTGGCTATGGTGGTGTCGGGGCTTATATATCTGCAGTCCAGTTTCAGAATCCAGTAGACTAGTAGCCACTGGTATGCAAATTTATTGTGTGCTGGGGTTAGCAATCTCATACACATGTCAGAACTCAGAACTCAGCGTGGTCTAGGTCAGAAGCCGCACAATGTGTTCAGTAGCAAGCTATGGTAAGTTTAGCAGTTACACATTAATTTCATATCTCTGGGTGTAGTGGGGAGAGGGCTGCACAAAATTTGCCTAATATCAGATTGTGATGGAGTCAGTAATCATACAACGGTGTCATAACAAGTGTGTGGTTGGTGTCAGCGTTCAATTCAATCAGTCTGATATCAGTGCTTGTAGATATTTGGCCCTGAACCGCGACATGGTGGATATTTAGCCCATTAGTGCACTACTTTATCAGGGCCCTATTGGGTCAAAGTACTTTGTCAGGACGGTTCTGCTTTAGGACGATAGTGCTCAAGTTATACTTGTTCAGGCACTACTGGTCAAGTATCTACAGGGTTACTTAGCTCCTCGAAGAGGATGCCACGGGGTCAAATACCAACTGCACCAATGCACAATTTGTATTCTGACCCCACATTTTCAGCAGTGTTACTGTTTTCTCTTGTTCCACTTCAATGCACCATATAATGATTGGACAACGTGCAAGCCAACCTTTTCATTGTATATTGGTACGTATGACAATAATAACCAAATACTACATCAATACCAATATTTACTTGAAGAGGGCGCTACTGGGTCAAATAATTATGTTATCAACAGGCAACTGGCCTAAACAACTACCAGGTCTTGGCGCTATTGTGTGGAAGAACTACACGGCTAGAGTTCTTCTGTGTCCAGTAGGCAAGTTGTGTAGTGATGGGTAAAATTAACACCAAGATTTTGACGGTAATCGGTCAGATAAGGGTCAGAGAGTTATTGATTAGTTGCGCTCTTGGGTAGGGCAGTATAAATTCAAACAGCCATTTGTTATGGCGCTGGTGGGTCAAACAGGTACTTGGCCAGGGCTCTACTGTGTTAAATATCCCATTGGACCAGAGCTACTGGGAAAAATATAGACCTGATGGGTGCTAATGTGACAGGGTGATATTGGTGGAACATCCCATCACGTTATCAGATCGGATTCAGTATGACCCATGATGGCACAAAATACTTCTGAGATTTGAACCCGGTAACTGACCAAAGGCCCTATTGCACGCTTGATCTGACAGTGCTGTGTGACAAGTACCTCACCATACCCTGAGATCAGATACTTTTTGTGACCACTGACCTCGGAACACCTGATGTGACTCACATGTATGACCCCTATGATGTGATGTGTCCGTATTGCATGTCCTTCCTAACCACATCACACCTGACCTGACTAAGAAAGTGACTACTGATCACTGAGATTCCTGATATGAACCACATGCTGAGATCTGACCCACAGTATATGAAACTTGATCCCACCCTAGAGTACACAGGCAGTATCAGTTTCTCCCTTTCGAGTTTCTCGTGTTTTAGGTGAGATAGTTTAATTTTAATTGAGATGTGAGGCGCAATTTTATTATATTTTTTACATAGAATGTTGGGTACCTGGAATGCACTGCCAGGCACATGAATGTGAAGGAAGAGGAAGGATATCTACATTATGAAGACAGAAGAATGTAGCTTAGTTGGCCATTTGATTACTGACTTAATTGGTCTGGCACAATATTGTTCGAATCCGGCCGGCTCCCTTGCACGCTCTCCATCCGTGCTTGGGTTGAGTGTCGAGCTAGCAACATGACCTCGTAAAAAAGAAACCTGGAGAGGGATGGGCTCCGCCAGGTTTCAGATGCCCAAGACATGCCGTACGATGAGCAATCACCAAAAGGATCAGTGCAAAAAGCTTGTCATGACGGCGCCCCGACAACTCCCACTAGGGGCTGGGGGGGGGGGGCGCACACAATATTGTGGGTTGAATTGTCTGTTCATTTGCTGTACTATTCGATGTTCTTACCCTCAGATATTACCTTGGTGTATGGCCTCTAACACCACAAAATCCTGAGCTCAGATCTGGGGTAATTTAACTCTGACCCAAACACACTGAGACTACATAGCACTGTGTGATGCTGACCCTTCCTCATCCTGAGATTGGACCAAGGGTTTCTCCCATCTGATACACAGCTGACACCAGGTGCCTGTTTATGACCCTGAGCGGACTACGTCCAGTGAAACGTCCCAAGTGTGGCATTCAAATCACATCAAACACTGAGATCGGATACCCATGTGTGACCACTGACCACATGACACAATGGTATCTTACCAAGTTGTGGAACCAGACCACGTTTGGGTGGGGCCGGGATCAATGTCCAAGGGAGACTGTATGCTAGTGTTGTTGGAGTGGTTTTAAAGCAATGTAGCAGGGGTGGGTGGGAATCAAGACGGGAAGCACTGCAGAGAACGAAGCAAATGTAAGGAAAATGAAAAGTCACAGTGACATACAGTCAATGTGTATAAGTGTCCTTTATCTGACTGCCTGTAGCATTAGAAACAAAGTCGGTGAAATTCTGGCAGAAATTACCGTTACCGTTCAGTTACCGTTACAGAAAAGTGGTTGCAAGGTGGAGATGACTGGAAATAAAACTTCCAAGTGTAGCTGTCACCCGGTGCGGACATAGCCCGTGCAGAGTGAGAGACACAGAAGTAGGTCAATTGTTCACAGACTTTAATGCAAACAGTGTTAAAGGGAAAAGAAAATAATAAATGCTGGGCCAAACAGGGCTGTTAACTAAAACTCTCAAATGGAAAACGAAGCCTACACTGCGGCTGAAAAGAACAACTAAGAATAAAATGAATACCGCGAGTCTTCAGTCAGTTGACTCGACAGTCCAATTTCTCAGGCAAGGCCGAATGCAAACAGGCAGCGAAGTGTTACTGTGCTGTGTCCAAGCCTCGACAGATACTATGACGGAATGAATGAAGTTAAATACTATCACAATGAAATAATAATTAACTGACATGTGCATATTCACGAGCGCAATTGCCGTATCTGCTGCGCTGCCGAATCCGTGGTTGTGATAGTAGCAGGTAATAGGAAAGGTTAGGCTGGAAGGGAAGTGATGTAGGATAGTGCTCTTAATTAAGGATGAGATCAGGGTGATAGGGAAAAAACATATAAGGTCCAAGCAGCACAATTTTGAGTCCAACGATGTATAGCTCAGGGATAATAAAATAAATAAAATCACTACTGGTAATTGCCTTTACACTACGGAATAACAGTGTCACTGTGGAACAGGCAACAAATCAAGAAATACTTGTTGTAAGTAAAAACAGATGGCAGTTGCTAGGACTACTTTGTTTTACACATAGATTGAGCTTATCAAATTGGTCGAGTCAGTCTTGAGGAGAACTTCATAGAATACATTCACAATAACTTTCTTAAACAGTACATTAGTGCACCTACAAGGGAAGATGTTATCTTAAATCTGATCCTGTGAAATGAGACAGGTAATATTTGCGATCTTGTGGTTAGGGATACTCTTGGAAAGACTAATTGCAAATTGATTTAATTTTGGATAGAAATAGAGGGTGCAATCAGACCATAAGCCCATAAGATAAAGGAGCAGAATTTGGCCACAGCCTATCGAGTCTGCTCTGCCACTTGATATGGCTGATCCATGTTCTCTCTAAGCCCCAATCTCCCAACTTCTCCCTATATCTCTTCATGTCTTGACTAAACAAGAATCTATCAACCTCTGCCTTAAATATACGCAATGATATAGCCTCCACAGCTGCCCGTGGCATCGAATTCTAAAGATTTACCACCTTCTGGCTAAAAAAATTCCTCCTCATCTCTCTTCTAAAAGGATGCCCCTCTATTCCGAGGCCGTGTCATCTGATCTTAGACTCCCACACGCATAGGGAACATACTCTCTGCATCCACGTGATTGAGACCTTTCAAGACTCAATACACTTCAATGAATTCACCACTGTTTCTTCTGAATTCAAGTGAGTAGAGGCCAAAAGCCATCAAACGCTTTTCAATTGACAAGCCTTTCAATCCCGGAATTATTTTCGTGTACCTCCTTTGAATCATATGCAATGCTGGATCACCTTTTCTTAGAAAAGGGGCCTGAAATTTCTCACGATACTCCAAGTGAGACCTCACCCAGTGCTTTATAAAGCCTCAACATTACATCCTTGATTTTATATTCTAGTCCTCCTGAAGTAAATATGACATCACGTTTCCCTTCTCACCACTGACTCAACCTACCACTTAGCCTTTAGGGAATCCTGCACAAGGACTCTCAAGTCCCCTTACACCTCAGATTTTTGAAATATCTCTCTATATACAAAACAGTCGACCCTCTTATTCCTTCTACCAAAGAGTACATGACCATACACCTCCCTACACTGTATTCCATCTGCCACAACATGGCCATTCTCCTAATCTGTCTAAGTCCTTCTATAGTCTCTGTACATCCTCAAAACTACCTGCCCCTCCACCAATCTTCATAACATCTGTAAACCTCGCTACAAAGATTTCAATTCTGTCATCCAAGTTATCGTCATATAACATAAAAGGGAAGCAGTCCCAACACAAACCCTTGTGGAACACCATTAGTCACTGGCAGCCAACTAGAAAAGGCTGTCTTTATTCCCACTCTTTGCCTCCTGTCAATCAGCCAATGCTTTATTCATGCTGGTAAACTTCCTTTATACCATGGGCTCTTTAGGTTCATAAGCAGCCTCATGTGTGCCACCTTGTCAAAGGTCTTCTGAAAATCCAGTACACAACATCCACCGATTCTCATTTGTCTATGTCTTCAAAGAATTCCAACTGATTTGTGGGGCAAGATTTTCTCTTGAGGAAACAATGCTGACTACGGCTCATTCTATCATATGCCTCCACCTACCCGGAGACCATATCCTTAACAATCGACTGCAACATTTTCCCAACCACTGAGGTCAGACTAACTGACCTATCATTTCCTTTCTTCAGCCTCTCCCACTTCTTGAAGAGTGGAGTGGTATTTGCAATTTTCATTCCTCTGGAACCATGCCAGAGTCAAATGATTTCTGAAAGATTACTAATACCTCCACAATCTCTTCAGCCACCTCTTTCAGAACCCTAGGGTGTACACTATCTGGTCCATGTGACTTACCTACCTTCAAACCTTTCTGTTTCTCAAGCGCTTTCTCAATGGTAATCGCAACTCCTGCACACTGACCCTCTTTGGCATACTGCTAGTGTCTTCCAGTGAAGACTGATGCAATGTATTTATTCACTTCATCCACTATTTCCTTGACCCCCATTACTACCTTTCAAGCATCATCTTCCAGCAATCTGATATCTACTCTCGCCTCTCTGTTACACCTCATGTATCTGAAGAAACTTTTGATATCCTCGTTAATATAGTTAGCTACCTTACCTTCATATTCCATCTTTTACTTCTTTATGACTTTTTAGTTGCCTTTTGTTGGTCTTTAAAAGCCTCCCAATCCTCTAAATTTCCACTAACTGCCCTCTCCTTCACTTTTAATGTATGTTGGATTTGAATTAACTTGTCAACCACAGTTGTGCCATCTTGCCTTTAGAATGCTTCTTTCTGTTTGGGATGTATATATCCTGAACATTCTGAATTGCTCTCAGAAATTCCAGACATTGCTGCTCTGCTGTCATCACTGCCAGTGTTCTTTTCCCATCAATTTTGTCCAGCTTTTCTCTCAACCCTCTGTAATTCCTTTTACCCCACTGCAAGTCTGATACATGTGACTTTAGATTCTCCTTCTCAAATTTTAAGGTGAATACTATCATGTTATGATGACACCCTCTCTCCTAGGGGTTCCTTTACCTTAAGATCTCTGATCAACTCTGGTTCAATCTAAGACCAGTGTGTAATGCCTAAAAAATGGTGAGTACAATGGGATGAGTGAGGAGCTGGGTACTGTACATTTTTAACACAGGCTATAAGATGGGACAGTTGGTGTACAGTGGAAGAGATTTTTCGCAGTGCGAAACAAACGTATATTCCAGTAAAAAGCAAGAAAAGTAAGAGTAGGTAGAGCCAGCCTTGTATAATTTATGAAAGATTGCAACAAAAGAAAAACTCATGCATAAAATGTCTGCAAGAGAAGTGGGAAACTGCAAGGTTGGGAAATCTTTTAACTACTAAGCAATAATTAGGAAAGGGAAGATAAGTTACTCTGGACATCAAAGATTTGCTTCCTGAATACTTTTAGGTATTTCTTATAGAATTTGGACTGCAGATCCTGAAATTCACTATGGAATTTCCCTTTCACGCACCATTGTTTTTTGTCAATCGTCAATACTTTTTGTTTCAATTTATAATTCTAATCAATTAAATAGTGCTCAAAATGTAAGCTGAAATGTTTTCTATCTTGTATAGACATGTTTGGGCATGCTTAGGCAGGGCAGATGCTGCAGAGTAGAATAGGTTTGAGAAAGACTATATAAGCATCATGCACACACCATTCCGTGCATTGTGTTTAAATGTATATTGGTTTGCAATCACATTAATGCGCATACTCCACGCGCATAGCATATTGTGTGTTCTCATTACAATAATGTAATTGTATTTTCAGGAGTATTTGTGATAGCAAAATCTCTCACCAATTGTTGCAAGGGCTGCCATACTTTCTGTTATATTTGCGGCAATTTATCACTTAAAACTCAAAGACTGACCTTGACTCCTCTTATTAAGAAAGCCTATGAGCTCTACTTTGGGTGTAAAATTGGCGACTAAGACAACGCCTGGGCTCCTCATATTTGTTGCACAACATGCACTTTTGATCTTAGAGCTTGGCTCGGAGGTACTCAGAAGCCAATGCTGTTCACTGTCCCGATGACATGACAAGAGCAGAAGGATCAGGTGGCAGACTGCTACTTCTGTCTAACCAGTGTGTTGGGTTTCTCTGCTAAAAACAAGAAATCCATTGTATACCCCAATCTCCTTTTAGCCATGACCTGTGCTGCATGACGATAGTCTTCAAGTTCCAAAGCCACATGGAGTCTAGAGGAGGCAGACGAAGATGCCATGATGCATGACCCAGGAATGGAAAACAACGCTGACCTGATATAGACTCTAAACTCTTTGTGTCGAGTGAGCCTCATCCGATAACTCAATCTGAGTTAAATACCTGGTCAAGGACTTGGATTTGTCAAAGGCAAAAGCAGAATTACTGTGTTCAAGGCTGCAAGGATGGAAGCTATTATGACCAGGCTCAACAATTTCTGTAAGGAATTTTGACATTTGAGACAGATGTTTCCCAGAATAATTGATGCCAAGATTAAGGAAGGAATTTTTGCTGATCCACAACTCAAACAGGTCATCAATGACAGGCAATTCGAAGAACGTGTAGTGAGACCTGAGAAAATTGTATAGAAGGCATTTAAGGGTGTTGTTGAAGTTTTTTTGGCAACTACAGAGCACTGAACTGGTTGACAACATACCTCAAGCATATGAAACCATAAAGCACAACATGTCACAAAAAATTCATTTTCTACATTCCCATTAGACTTCTTCCCTGCAAATCTTGGCACTGTCAGTGAAGAGCATGGTGAAAGGTTTCACAAGGACATTGCGGTCGTGGAGAAACGGTATTAGTGCAACTGGATTCCATCAATGCTCTCTGATTATTGTTGGACACTTAAGCAAAAATCCTCATTAACTGAGTACAAACATAAATCATCAACAGAACATTTTAAGTTAAGTTGAACTATTGCAAAGCATCACCACTGTTATGAAATTAAAACATTATAGTCTATATAAGTTAATTTCTTGTTTCTCCAAATTCCTATGTGAAACAAGTAGTCTGAAATTATATTTGTGTTCAGATGCAAGCAGTCTATCACAATCACAAAAACAACCTGAGGAAGCAACCCGTTCAAAAATCATTACTGTCCAATGTTATAAATGTTCAATGGCAATATTCATAAATATATAGTAAAAGCTTTCATAATTACATAAAGCTGAAAATGGTGGTTAAATGGCCCCCAAGTCGCTTGGAAGATGAGGAGAGGTTATTAACCTTGGATAATTTGGAGATGGCAGAAGCCTTTAACGACTATTATCTGTTCAGTTTCACCCTGGAATACACCGATAACATGGTGAAGCAAGATGTTATCAATACAACAAGAGCTGACAATCTGGATAAAGTCACTATCACTAAAACGGTAGCGATGAACAAACTAGCATTTCTAAAGGTGAGCAAGTCCCGTGGACCTGATGGGATGCATCCCCGGGTACTGAGTGTAATGGCGGAAATTTTGGCAGATGCATTCCTGACAATTTATCAAAGTTCTCTGGACTCCGAGCTGGTCCTGGTGGATCAAAGACAGCAAATGCCACATTAACTTTTAAGAAAGAATGTAGGGAAAAGGCAATAACAATAGACCAGAAATCTTAACTTCTGTAGTCGAAAGAAATGCTTGAGAGTATAATTAAGGAAGAAAAAGCAAGATTTCTGGATAGAAGTGTCCTGTTGAGAGGACAGTATGGCACATTGAAGGGAATGACGTGTTTGATCATCTTACTGGAATTATTTGAGAATATGATGAGTGAACAGATAAAGAAAAGCAGGTCGAGTTTGCATTCTTTGATTTCCAGAAAGCGCTCGACAAGATGCCGCAACAAAGACTTATTCATTAAAAAAATGATGCGCGGAGTTGCAGTTAATACATTGTCATGGATATAAGATTGGTTAACGAATAGAAGGCAGAGAGTTCGGACAAATAAGTGTTTCTCTGGCTGACATTCAGTGGAGAACGGAGTGCTGCAGGTGTCGGCACTAGACCCGCAATTCTTCATGATAGGCATTATCGTTTTGGAAGAAGAGTCGGAGTATGGATTATCTATTTTTGTTCATAGCACTAAACTGATTTGAAAAGCAAAATGTGCATAGGATGTGGAGATGTATATAGGATTAGGTAAATGTACAAGTGTCTGGCAGATGAGTACAACTTTGGACTATGTGACGTCACCCACTTGGAAGTAAAATTAGAAGATCACATTATTACCTAAATAGTGAAAGACTGCAGGATGGTTTTATGCAGAGTGACTTGGGGTGCTTGTGCATGAATTGCAAAATGTTGGTTTGAGGCTACAATAGGTTATGAAGAAGGCAAATGGAATTTGGGATTGAGTTTAAGAGCCGGGAAGTTATGTTGGTACTAATGATGCGCACCTGTAGAACTCCATGCAGTTCTGGTCTCCTTACTTCACGGTTAGGAGAATGTGGATGTCGTGAAGAGGAGATTCACCAGATTTATTCCGCAGATGATGGGAGTTAATTTATAAGGAGAGAGTGAGTCGCTTGAGACTATAGTTGATGGAATTCAGTAGCATGATAGTACATAAAACTATAAAATTATGAAAGAGATAGCTATGATAAAGGGAGGAAAGTTGTTTTCACTGGTAAATGAATCTACGACAACAGGGCATTGTCTGAAGATTTGGGACAATTCATTTAGGATAGAAATGAGGATAAAATACTTTTTCAAAGGATTAGTGAATCTGTGGAACTCTGTGCTCTGGGTAGCACTAGAGAGTAGCTTGCTAAATGCATTTAAGACACAATCGGATTGAATTTTTGTAGCAGTGGAAGGTAAAGATCATAAGGATAAGGCAAGATGGAGCTGAGTCCACGGCCAGATCAGCCTGGAACTTATTTTAAGGCAGATCAGGTTCAATGGACCGTATAGCCTAATCCTGCTTCTATTTCTTATGTTCTCATGTCGTTTTATATATATACAACTCACTAGAAAAAAAGACGTAGTTAATAATATCATTTGAAGGTCCCCGACAAAGTGTAAGCATAATTTGATGGTTCACTTGTGAAAGTGATGCATTCAACAAAAGAGCTGATTCTGTTCAGTACTAACAAAGAGAACTATGAGAGTATAAGGCATGAATCGCAGGACCAGAAATACATGGCTGTGAGTGTTGGTATTTGTGAAATATAAAGTAACAGATATACAGTACAACAGGCGGTTCATGTTCAATGTTGAACATTCAAAGTAAGGGTATGAAAGGATGTAGGGATCAAATGATAATAGATTCCCTACTCCTAAATCAAGCCCAGTGGAAAGGCAGAAATCTTTCATATTGTGATATTAACTATCAAAAAGCATTTGATTCAGTCCCACACTCATGGTTAATAGAAATTTACACACGCACACACACACACACACACACACACACACACACACACACACACACACACACACATGTATGTATATTACACCCAATACCTGTGAAATTTCTTGAACATCTGATAAAGCATTAGTGTACTATAGTAACAACCAAAAGGAGAACAACTACCATTATGAAAATAAACTGAAGCATTTCCAGGGTGACTCTCTAGGCTCACCATACTTTTCTATAGCTTTAAACCCACTCCCTAATTTACTGAATCGGGCGAAAATTGGGTATCAAATCAGAAACATCGGTATCTCGGTACACTTTCTATACATGAAGATTTGAAATTATACTTTCCTTCATCAGTAAAGCTAAAGCAGCAAGAAAATAGATCAGACCAGATAAAGGAAATTGTCGAGAGAATTTATTTCAAGGCTCAAGAAATTCTGCCAAATAGAGTTCAATAGTAAAAATTTAACAAAGGCAATAGACACTTTCGCTATGCTCATATTAGCAAATTCTTTTGGCATAATATCTTGGTCTGAAACCGATCTGAGAGATCCTACTGGCTGTTGATGGAGTAGCAGCACTTTTATAGGTGCTCCTACTCTTTTTAATTTACTGCTTCCAACTTGTTTTGAAAACTTACTTTTAAACGCAATGTTGCTTTATGGTGAGTTTTGCTAAGCTACTAAAAAAGAAGAAGACCCTCTGGTAACATTGGAATCTATTATGGTGACACTTCGGAAACATAAAAATGAACTTTTCGAGGAATTACAGCAACTCAGTGCTGAATTTAAACAGATGGATGGAAAATTGGATTCTATTCAAAAAACTTTAAGTGAACACGATAAACAGATAAAAGAGAACGAAGACATTTTGACGAAGTTCGACACAAAGATTGACAACCTGGAACAGATCTGTGATAAACAGTTAAAGATTAATGAAACATTAAGACAGAAGATTATCAATTTAGAAAATAGAAACAGAAGAAATAATCTACGTATTCTGGGTTTTAAGGAGTCATTGGAAGGCAATCAGCCTTCGGAATTTTTTGCAAACCTATTGGCTAATTTATTTCTGAGTATTTTAAAATCTCCACCTAAAATAGACTGAGCTCACAGATTGCCTGTACCGAGACCTCCTCTGGGAGGATGACCCCGCTCAGTGATAATTTGTCTTCACGACTTTCAAACAAAGGAACTTTTAATTTGTGAATCTCGTCAGAAAGGTATGATTGATTATGAAGACCAAAAACTCAGAATTGTGGAAGATTTTTCACCTGAGGTGTTGAATGAACACCTTCAAGAGCGCTTCAAGTTTAAAAAAGTCATGTCTGAGCTGTATAATAAAGGTTTTAAACCCTCTTTCTTTCCCCGCTCATCTTAGAATCATTTTGAAAAATGGCTCTCAGAGGTGGTTTCGTTCGACTGAAGAGGTGCAGGATTTCTTGAGTGCCGAATCAATTTCAGAAGTTTAGAATCAGCAGTCTAACTGTTCATTACTTTCTTTTATGAACAATTTTTTTTACTTTTAGTATACCTTCATATCTAATTTTTTTGTGCTTTTAATTCCTTGTTTAGAAAATTAAGGATTTAATATTAGTAAGTTTTCTTCGAGTTAATACATTCTAAGTTAATATGTTTTGAACTTTCATATTTCTTTCTAATATTTTTATACTATAATTTTTATGAGGCTTTTTTAAATATGCTTAATTTTGCTCTGTTTTTTTGTTGTGTCTTGTTGGAACGCAGTTTTACCTTGAAAATTTTTTTTGAAGCTCAGCCAGTAGATCGTTTTGGGAAGGATGGTAGGTTTAGCTGTCGACTGCCCTTTGGTCGATTTTCTCTCTTTGGGTGGGGGGTGGTTTTCTTTTTCTCTATCAGCTGTTTGGTTCTCTTAGCTTCATTTGTTGCTTGGTTACTTTTTCTTAAAGATTGTTTGGATATAAAATATATTCCAGCAGTTTTTATTCAAACATCTCCTTTAAGCAATATTTAAAATGGACCATATTTTTAATTTATTTAGTTTTAATGTGAAAGGGGTAAACCATCCCGTGAAACGTAATAAGATATTTAATTATATTAAGAAATTGAATGTCTCAATTTTTTTTTACAAGAAACACATGTTTGTAAATGTGATAATTTATGCCTTTTCAGCCGTTGGAAGGGTTTATCTTTCCATTCCTCCTTTCAGGTTAAGGCAAGAGGAGTTTCAATTCTTATAGACAACTCAGTTTCTTTCGTTCAACATAATATAGTGTCTGATACCAATGGGCATTTTGTTATAGTCGTAGGGAAATTAGATAATAAATTAATGGTTTTTGCTAATTTGTATGCCCCGAATATAGATGATCCAGGCCTTTCTGAAAGTTTTTTTCCGCTTTTACCAGATTTGAGTTTATATTCTTTGGTTTTAGGAGGAGACTTCCAACTGTTGTTTAGATCCTGTTTTAGATCGTTCTTCTTCTAAACGATTGACTTGTAGTAGATCTGCCTCCTTTATCCAATCTTTTCTAATGAAATGTGATATTGTTGATGTTTGGTGTTTTTTGCATCCAACAGATGAAGAGAACTCATTTTTTTTCTTATGTTCATCATACGTATTCCAGGATTGATTGTTTTTTTGTTGATAGCCAATTGATTCCATTAGTTCCATCCTGTGAATATAAAGAAATTGCTGGTTTAGATCATGCTCCTGTGTTTTTATCTTTAAATCTTCTGGGTATGTCCCAAATAAAAAGATTCTGGTGTTTTAATCCAACTTTGTTATCAGATAAAGATTTTAAAAAATTTTTGGAGAGATAAATTATTCTTTTTTTTTGAAGAGAATATACTAGAAGTCTCTTCTAGCTTATTTTATGGGATGCTTTTAAGGCTTATATTAGAGGTCAAATTATTTCTTTTACCGTAAGTGTTAAGAATAAAACTAATAAGGAGAGAATTGAATTAGCCAGTCAGTTGAAACAATTAGACCAAAAATATGCTTTGGCTCCAGATGCTGTTTTATATAAAAGACATGTTGAAATTGAAACTAATTACAATCTGCTCTTAGCTTATCCAATTGAAATGCAATTTATAGAAGATAAAAGTCAGTTTTATGTTCATGGAGATGAAACAGGTAAACTATTAGCTAACCAGTTAAAGACTTTTATAGTTAAATGTCAAATTAAAGACATTTGTAAAGCTAATGGTGATAACACATCTGATCATTTAGAAATAAACGATGCTTTTAGAGAATTCTACCCTAAACTTCATAGTTCTGATCCTTCTAAAGATAATACTCTAATGAATAATTTTTTAGATTGATTAAACATTCCTACACTTTCTGATGATATTCGAAAATCATTGGATCAACCTATTTCCTATGAGGAAATTGCCCAGGTTGTTCACTCTTTGCACTCGGGGAAGGCTCCAGGTCCTGATAGATTTTCTGGAGAGTTTTATAAAGCTTTTTCCTCTTTGCCTATACCTCATTTATAGTTAGTCCTTTCCGACTTTTAAATTAGGTAAGTTGCCACAATCTTTTCATGGAGCCTCTATTTCGCTTATTCTTAAAAAGAATAAGGACCCTACTGAATGCTCTTCTTATAGACCTATTTCTTTACTGAATGTTGATACTAAAATTTTATCTAAACTTTTGGCTGGTAGGATTGAAAATAGTTTGCCATCTATTATCTCTGATGATCAGACTGGATTTATCAAAAATCGATACTCCCACTTTAATATTCATCGTTTATTGAATGTTATTTATTCTCCTTCTAAAGAGATTTCGGAATGTGTGATATCCTTAGTTGCTGAGAAAACCTTTGATCGGGTTGAATAGAATTATTTATTTAAAACTTTAGAAAAATTTAACTTTGGGCCCGATTTTATTCAATGGATTAAATTACTTTACTTATCTCCATCCGCTCAAGTTCTTACTAACTCTCAGTACTCTAAACCGTTTAAACTTTATCATGGAACTAGACAAGGTTGTCCTTTGAGTCCTTTGCTTTTTGATTTGGTCTTAGAACCTTTAGCTATTGCTTTCCGGGTATCTAATGATATCACTGGTATTTTAAGGAGGGGTATTACCCACAAAGTTTTGCTTTATGCTGATGACCTTTTGCTCTACATTTCTAATGTGAAGTCTTCTTTACCTTCTCTACTTTCTTTACTTTCCTGCTTTAGTCAGTTTTCTGAATATAAACTTAACTTCTGTAAGAGTGAACTTTTTCCTTTGAATAATATGGTATTAGTTAATACTAACCTTCCTTTTAAAATCATAAGAAATCAATTTACTTATTTGGACGTAACAATTACTAGGAATTATAAATTCCTTTTTAAAGAAAATTTTTTTACACTTCTGAATTATGTTAAGAAGGCACTTTCAAATTGGTTACCTCTCTCTTTATTGTTGATTGGCCGAATCAATTCCATTAAAATGAATATTTTGCCTAAATTTTTATATTTATTTCAGTCCATACCTGTTTTTATTCCTAAATCCTTTTTTGATTCTTTGGATTCTATTATATCTTCTTATATATGGAAAAATAAAATTTCTCGATTAAATAAAGTTCATCTTCAAAAAGCTAAAAAGAATGGAGGTTTAGCCTTACCCAATTTTAGGTTTTATTACTGGGCAGTCAATATATGGAATCTTATGTTTTAGTTACATTATATTAATCGAGAGGACTGTCTGGTCTGGGTTTCTTTAGAACTAACTCTGTTAATAAATTCTCTATCATTTCTTTTCTCCGATCCTCAATTCCTTTATCTTTAAGTAATTTAACTGATAATTTTGTAGTTAAACACACTTTGAGGATCTGGGTACAATTTAGAAAATATTTTGGTTTATTGAGTTTTTCACTTTCCAGTCCTATTTTTTCTAACTTTTTTAAACCTTCTATGTCTGATGTAGTTTTTAAAGAGTGGAATAGATTGGGTATTAAATGTTTTCATGATTTTGTTTGTTGGAGATAGTCTCTCTTCATTTGAACAATTGTCAGTTAAGTATAGCCTACTGAGAACTCACTTTTTTTGATATTTACAAATTAGAGATTTTTTTTGCGTTCTCAAGTACATACGTTTCCTAAAGGTCCAGATAAAAAATTTACTTGATATAATTTTTAATTTGAAACCCTTTCATAATGCATCTATATCTAATATTTATGGTATGCTGTTGGAAATGAGAAATGTTCCTTTAGATAAAATTAAAAATCTTTGGGAACAACATTTACAGATTTCAATTCCTGAGGACACTTGGAATGAAATTTTCAAATTGGTTAATACCTCATCGTTATGTGCCTGTCATTCCCTTCTACAATTTAAAGTGGTTCATAGGCCCCATATGTCTAAAGATAAGCTATCTCATTTTTATTCGGATATATCTCCCCTTTGTGATGGATGTAATAATGGAGAAGCTTCATTAATCCATATGTTTTGGACTTGTCCAAGTCTTGATAAATATTGGAAGGAAGTATTTCAAACTTTTTCGGTGCTTTTTAAAGTAGATTTTAAACCCAATCCTTTTACTGCCTTATTTGATATTGTTGGAGGAAATGATATTATTTTGGAGACACATGATTTGCATATTTTGTCCTTTATTTCTCTTATAGTCAGGAGGGCATTGTTGCTTAAGTGGAAGGATGCCACTCTGCCTACTCATACTCACTGGTTACATGATGTTATGTCTTGCTTAAATTTAGAGAAGATTCGCTGTTCAATTCCTGAACCTAGACAAGATTTTTTAATGTTGTGGGGACCTTTTTTGAATTATTTTCAAAATCTTTGATTTGATATTAAGCACAGATGTTGGCTAATAATATGTTTTACTATATGTTAAAGATTTCTTCCTTTTCTTTATTTTTAACCTAACAGCTGTTTTTTTTTTCTGGTAGTGGGTTTAGATTTTTTTTGTATAATAAAATCATCTCTTTTCAATATTATGTTTAAATTTAATGTTATATGGATATGGGTAATTACACTTTATCTGTGATTTCAATATATTAGACAATAGGTGCAGAAGTAGACCATTCGGCCCTTTGAGCCTGCACCACTATTCTGAGATCATGGCTGATCATCTACTATCAATACCCGGTTCCTGCCTTGTCCCCATAACCCTTGATTCCCCTATCCATAAGATACCTATCTAGCTCCTTCTTGAAAGCATCCAGAGAATTGACCTCCACTGCCTTCTGAGGCAGTGCGTTCCACACCTCCACAACTCTCTGGGAGAAGAAGTTCCTCCTCAACTCTGTCCTAAATGACCTACCCCTTATTCTTAAACCATGCCCTCTGGTACTGGACTCTCCCAGCATCTGGAACATATTTCCTGCCTCTATCTTGTCCAATCCCTTAATAATCTTATATGTCTCAATCAGATCCCCCCTCAATCTCCTTAATTCAAGTATGTACAAGCCCAGTCTCTCTAACCTCTCTGCGTAAGACAGTCCGGACATCCCAGGAATTAACCTAGTGAACCTACGCTGCACCTCCTCCACAGCCAGGATGTTCTTCCTTAACCCTGGAGACCAAAACTGTACACAATACTCCAGGTGTGGTCTCAATATATACAATATATACAATATATTATAATGGATATATATTGTATATCCTACTGTATTCTGTATTCTCTTATGTAAGAAATTAAAAATATTGAAAAGAAAGAAACCGATCTGAAAATCTTATAAATCAAAATAAGAACTGAAACGACAAATTAGAAAAAACCCACCACGTACATTCCCACACGTATAGATTAATACTACCTGAGACAGAAGGAGGAAGATAAATAACAGACATAAAAATTTACACAGCACTCAGATAAAACTTCTAAGGATATATTTTCATCAATGAAAATGGAATTCAGCACTGCAGGTGAGCATATGCAATTCTGGTAAGGGGTATACACCACTAAACTTAAATGAAATCACAAAGCAGAAAAATGAAGAAATAATCACTGTAGAAGAAACAGTTATTCAATGGAAGAACAGGGCCCTTGTTTGAAGACATCTTGATGTTTTTAGCACGCTAGATGTTGACAAGGAAGCGTCAAGCACCTGCCTTAGAGTTGGAGACCTCTTCCCACAAACATAACAATTCCTTGTGGTGATAGAAGACCAGATGGTTAACACAAAAAATATCAAATATACATAATAAAAGACAAACAAATTCAAGACGATAAATGCAGAAAATGCCAGGAGAAACCAGAAACAACCCAATACATTATAGGATCCTGCAGCGGTTTAACTCAATCTGATTAAGTACACAGGCACAATTAAGTGGCAAACATCATTCAGCAAAGTCTTGCTTTCTAATACGAACTCATAAAAGACACCGTGCCGTGCTATAAATACAATCCTGATCCAGTTTTAGCATCAGAGCCCGACAGATTATATTATGACTGATCCGTTATTACAGATTACTGAGTGAGTCCCTTCCCACAATCTGCGCAGGTAAATGGCCTCTCCCCAGTGTGAGCTCTCTGTGTGCCTTCAGAGTACAAAGTAAATTTATTACTGAAGTAACTATATGTCACATATACAATCCTATTCTTGTGAACATATATAGTAAACACAAGAAACACAGTAGAACCAATGAAAGACCAAACACAACAGGACGGGCAAACCACCGATATGCAAAAGACAACAAGCTGTGCAAATACAAAAGGAAAAAAAAAACAGTTCAGTGATGGGGCAAGTTATGCTGTCCCCACTGGTTTATGAGCCTATTGGTTGAGGGTGACTGAAGAAATACTCTCGCACATAAAGAGCAGGTGAATGGCTTTTCCTCTATGTGAACTCTCTGATGTGTCAGTAGCTCAGATGACTGAATGAACTCCATCCCACACACGGAGCCTTTGCTCAGTGTGAACTTGCTGCTGTGCCTGCAGGCTAGGTGAATGACTAAATCCCTTCCCACACTCAGAGCAGGTGAATGATTTTCCCTGCTATGAACTTACCGATATCTCAGCAGGTCAGATGACACAGTGATATCACAGTGATTCCCTCCCACACTTTATGCAGTTGAGCATCTGATCTCTAGTGAAGATGAGCTGGAGTGTTCTCAGGGCCCTGGTTCCATTGGGTTTCAATAAGAAGTTAAAGTTGAAAACCTCATTTCAGGCACAAAGCAGACATCCATTTCACATTGGGATGAGATTTGCCTTCTTTTCCAAGGATCAACAACTGATGTATTGGTGTTACAAAGGAAATATCTGTTCACACCTTCAGTAACTTGAAGATAATTAAAAAAATATTTTCACATTGTTTCATCCAAATCTCACCCCTGCACTGGTGCTTTTCCAGGTTCTCCTTGCTACAAATGGTGTGGTACCTATCTTGATGCTATCTAGCATCTCCAATGCCACAAAGATCGATTATACTCTACAGCTGGTGTAGTGACATTTACAGCAGAACTGATGAGTTGTTGTGTTTGAGATTGCTGTACACAAAGTTCTTCTGCCTTTTCCAGTTTACAAAATACATCAATGGGTGAAGGGCAGCATTTCTAAGGAGATGATTTTAGTCTCTAAGATGAGCTCTGTCATCATGCTGTCAGAGTGAGTCTCCACACAGGTTAAGAGAAAAAATCACAGTCACGGGTCAGGCATCTGGACTCAGCATCAAATCCCCTGACTGTCCACCTGTTAGTATCATAATGGGACAATGTGGCCCGTCGTCTATCTCTGATTTGGCTCAGTGTGCCCCCGTCCATTGCTGTAACTTCACAGTTCTGGGCGTGGACACAATATTTACGTGGATGCTCCTGGAGACTTTCTGACCACTGTGATCCTCAGGTGACTGACAGTGGTGCACTCAGCAACAGCAATGTAAATGGGTGTCAAGAGTAGGTGATTCCAATTTCTCATTTGAGATTGTTAATGCGTGGCACTTTTGAGGTATAAATACTACAGATCACTTGTTACCCAAAACGGAGGTGTGCGTTATCATTACACACCCAGACAGAAGAGAATAAACAATGGTCACACTTGGTGGAAGGATCTAGAACCAGATGATGGCTAACAAAAGTAATCTGCTAAAGGACCAAAAGTGATGCAAGGAGTTTCTTTATCCTGAGCAGCTGTAATTGACATTTTAATTCACTGGAAGTTGGACCCAGTTCTTCATTTTAGGCCTTGGTCTCAACTATTCCATTTTCCGAGGTATGGACATTAGCTGATTCTGGACATCAGACTCTATGTTCCAATTCAATTGGTAGGAAATAGTGTTATCTACTTATCTGACAGATACGTTATAAGTTATTCATGCAAAATAAACTCAGAACTATATTTTTCTTTGGAGCTCCAAATCCTTCGGTTTAGAGAGGAAGATCTCTGCTGTGCCTGGTAGTTCCAGTGCACCCATTCCGAGCCTTTTGTGCACTGAACGCATGCACACCTTTCAGCACAACTTCAGATGTTTGGCACTCAATTCACAGTGAAAGTACATTCTGAACCTCAGATTTCTGGGTAACAGTGCTATTGAAAGTACTTACAAGCATTGCCACCCCTCTACCAAACAGCACGAATCCAGTCAATATTTTTATGAGAACTCAGATCTGTCTTTCATTACTACGCCCCCCCCCCCTGTTCATCATATGTTTTTACCCCTACCGCTGTCCAGACCCCCAAACCCTGCCCTGTGCTGACCTGTCTCTGGTTTCTGACCCTGCTCCACTGAACATCAAATTAATGGTTCTCCATTCTGCTTTTAGAATTTAGACTACCGTGATGTATTCTAACAACACAGACGTGTAAAATGCAGCCCTTTAGAAGCAGTGAAAATAACCCATAATGTTGAAAAGAGCAGGAGAGGAGGAAGTTAACTACCAATGTCATTCTTTCACAGCCCACAGATTAGCAGGACAAAGAACAGGTCAGACATAACTGCAGTTAGCTTGTCTTCTTCTTCAGCCTGCAGAATGTCATGCAGGAAATTGAAGGAATACCAATATTCTCACAGGCAGGTTTATGAGAGCTGTTGGGGAGGGTTTAAGCTAATTTGGAAGGGGACTGGGAACAACCAGAGTGAAGGGACTAGACTAGGACAGATGGTAAAAAAGCTTTTGAATCCTTGTGGGTTAAATTAAGAAAATGCAGGGATAAAAGGACCCTAATGGCAGTAATATACAGGCCTCCCAACTGTAACAGGAACGTGGACCACAGATTGCAACAGGAAATAGAAAAGGCATGTCAAAAGGGCAATGTTATGACAGTCATGGGAGATTTCAACATGCCGGTCTATTGGGAAGATCAAGTTGGAAATGGATCTCAAGAGAGTGGAGTTTGGGGAGAAAATCCAAAAATCTGAGATGCAAAGGGACTTGGGAATCCTTGTGCAGAACATCCTAAAAGCTAACTTGCAGGTAGAGTCAATGGTGAGGAAGGCAAATGCAATGTTAGCATTCATTTGTAGAGGTCTAGAATACAAGAGCAAGGATGTGAAGGCTTTATAAGGCACTGGTAAGGCCTCACCTGAGTATTGTGAACAGCTTCAGGCTCCTCATCTAAGAAAGTATATGCTGGCATTGGAGAGGATTCAGAGGAGGTTCACAAAGATGATTCCAGGAATGAAAGGGTTATCATACGAGGAATGTTGATAGCTCTGGGTTTGTATTCACTGGAATTTAGAAGGATGAGGGAAAATCTCATTGAAACTTTTCAAACGTTGAAAGGCCTAGACAGAGTAAATGTTTAAAGTATGTTTCCCATAGGGGTGAAGATAGGACAAGAGGGCACAGCCTCAGGATAGATGGGCCTCCATTTAAAACAGAGATGCTGAGAAATTTCTTCAGCTAGAGGGTGGTGAATTTGTGGAATTTATTGCCACAGGCAGCTGTGGAGGCTAGGTCATTGGGTGTATTTAAGACAGAGCTTGATAGGTTCTTGATTGGACACGGTTATGGGGAGAAGGCTGAGGAGGGAAAAGAGGATCTGCCATGATTGAATGGCGGAGCAGACTGAATGGGCCAGATGGCCTAATTCTTTTCCTGTGTCCTATCTCTACGTCTTCACCTACAGAGTGGTGGCTGTTTGGAAGCCATGAGCTCAGGGAGAATGAATAGTGAACAGCAGGGATGGATTTAAAATGACTGTCACAGAACAGAAACACAGGCAGGGCCCAGATGGGCTGAGTTAACTCTCTAATGTACTCCGGGTGTTTTGTAGATTCACTAAGTAGCTGAGACAGAGTTTAAAATAACTGATTTATTTATCACAGATTCAGGATAAATATCAGTGCGGAACTGGGTGTGATGAGCAGTTTGACACCAACAGTCACTTTGGAACTTGCCTCTGGAGTGAGCAACTGTGATGGTGAAATATCCATCGTGCAGCTTATTTAAACCTTTCCCCCCAGTGTGAACTTGGTAGTGAGCCACAAGGTTGGACAATTGAGTGAATGCGTTCCCACATGTAGAGCAGGTGGTCTCTCCCCATTGTGAATTGACTGGTGTGCCAGTAGGCAGGATGACCGAGTGAATCCCTTCCCACATTCAGTGCATGTGAATGACCTCTCCCCAGTGTGAATTGACTGATGTACCTCCTGTTGAGACAACTGAGTGAATCACTTCCCATAGTCTGAGCAGGTGAATGGCCTCTCCCCAGTATGAACTGACTGGTGAGTTTGAAGGTGGGATGACCGAATGTATCCCATCCCTCACGGATCAAGTGAATGGCCTCTTTCCTGAGTGAATTCTCTGGTGCCTCTGTAGGTCGGATGACTGAGTGAATCCCTTCCCACACTCTGAGCAGGTGGACAGCTTCTCCCCAGTGTGAACTCGCTGATGTATCTTCAGTTGAAATGACTGAAGATACCTTCCCACAATCAGAACATGTGAATGACATCTCTCCATTGTAAACTGACTGGTGTGCCAGTAGTTCAGATGACTGGGTGAATCCCTTCCAAGTCCAAGCAATTGAATGGCCTTCCCCAGTGTGAACTCACTGATGTTCCCTCAGTTGAGATGACTCAGTGAATCCCTTCCCACAATCTGAGCAATTGAATGGCCTCTCCTTAGTCTGCACCCACTTGTGTGTCTGCAGGTGGGATCAGTGACTTTTACCCTTCCCACAGTTCTCCTTCAATCCCATGGCAATACATCAAGTCAGGTGTCAGACGTGGCAAATCCGTCATACAATCATTGCAGTGCAGAACTGATCTCTAGTGAAGAAAAGCTGCTCTAATCGCAGCACAAACACGAGGAAATCTGCAGATGCTGGAATTTCAACCAACACACATCAAAGTTGCTGGTGAACGCAGCAGGCCAGGCAGCATCTCTAGGAAGAGGTACAGTCAACGTTTCGGACCGAGACCCTTCATCAGGACTAACTGAAAGAAGAGCTAGTAAGAGATGAAGGGTCTTGGCCCAAAACATCGACTGTACCTCTTCCTAGAGATGCTGCCTGGCCTGCTGCGTTCACCAGCAACTTTTATGTGCGTTGATTGAAATTCCAGCATCTGCAGAATTCCTCATGTTTGCGTTTTTAAATTCACTACTGCGAAGTCTCTTCCAGTGATGCCTACACTGAAGAAGTTTAAATCTTCTCTTCGACGGGAGTTCAGTGAAGCTATCTCTCACTGCTCCCCATCTGTAATTTCTTCGGCTCTTCAACTTTTCGATCACATTTTGACTCAGACTCGCTATCACAGCCATATATCCTTTCCAGCTCTTGGCTCCATCCCTCCTCCTCCTGTCTTCTCCTATCATTTCGGATCTCCCCCGCCCCCTCCCACTCTCAAATCTCTTACTAGCTCTTCTTTCAGTTAGTCTTGACAAAGGGTCTCGGCCCGAAACGTCGACTGTACCTCTTCCTAGAGATGCTGCCTAATCTCAGCACCTTGTTCCAGTCAATTTCACTGACTTACAACAGAAAATTTAATTTCAGATTCAAAGCACATTTTCAACTGGAATAAGATACTTCTTCATCTCCAAGGAACAACAATAGATATATTGGTGTTACAAAGGAAATATCTGGTCACTCCTTCAATATCTGGATGGAGACATCAAAACTGACGTGTTGTATTTGAGATTCCCATTCACAAATTCTTTGCCATTTCTAACCTGTAAAAAGATTTACAAAATATATTCACGGGTGAAGGATAGCATTTCAAAGGAAATTATTTTACTTTCTATGGTGCTATAACAAGGTTCAACCCATTGGAGTAGGGCCCATCTTCTAATTGGGCACGTATCAGGCATTCTGACTGACCATGAAATTCTCTGAATGTCTTTCTGTCTGTATAAGAAAGGGACATTTCTGCCTGTCTTCAGTGTGTGACTTGGTTTAGAAACATAGAAAACCTACAGCACAATACAAGCCCTTCAGCCCACAAAGCTATGCCGAACATGTCCTTACCTTAGAAATTACCTAGGGTTACCCATAGCCCTTATTTTTCTAAGCTCCATGTATCTGTCCAGGAATCTCTTAAAAGACCCTATCGTATCCGCCTCCACCACCATTGCCGGCAGCCCATTCCATGCTTTCACTACTCTCTGAGTAAAAAACTTTCCCCTTACATCACCTCTGTACCTACTCCCAAGCACCTTAAACCTGTGCCCTCTTGTGGCAACCATTTCAGCCCTGGGAAAAAGCCTCTGACTATTCACATGATAACTGCCTCTCATCATCTTATACACCTCTATCAGGTCACCTCTCATCCTCCGTTGCTCCAAGGAGAAAAGGCCAAGTTCACTCAACCTGTTTTCATAAGGCATGCTCCCAAATCCAGGCAACATTCAGGTTTATTTAATCTCTCTCCGTTAGTATTATGTCATGTTCTGGTCACATCCGACAGCACTACAAGGAGCACAAGGTATTACATGGCTGCTCCTGGAGACCTTCCAATTACAGGTTTCCCCCGCCAACCAAAGGTAGAACGTTCCTATGAAACAGTTCGTAAGCCGGAATGTCATAAAGTGAAGAAGCAATTACAATTTATTTATATGGGAAAATTTTGTGAGCGTTCGCAGACCCAAAAATAACCTACCAAATCATGCCAAATAACACATAAAACCTAAAATAACAGTAACATATAGTAAAAGCAGGAATGATATGATAAATACACAGCGTATATAAAGTAGAAATACTTTTCCACAATCATTGCTGCACTGTTGTCCGTAGCGAAAATCTCACACAAGTGCCATCGGCAAAAACACGGCGCAAGCGCTCTCGGCAGAAAATCTCACGCAAGCGCTGTTGGCAAAAACACTCTCTCCAGTAACCTTTAAGCCATGAAGCTGCCAAATCATACCAAATAACACGTAAAAATACACAGCCGATATAAAGTAGAAATAATGTATGTACAGTGTAGTATCACTTACCGGAATTGGGAAAGCGCGGAGCACACTGATGGTGGTGTGTTAGGCTGAGTCGTCACAGGCTGGGATGGTGCAGTGGCCCCCACCCTCCAGGCTGCCAACCGATACATTGCCGTGGATCAAGCAGCGGTGCAGCGGTAGCCAGGAGGCACACAGCACATCTCAAAGAAAAAAGCCGAAATAAACATGCTAATTAATTACGTGCCGGGCGGCACCTAGTTAATTAGCATGTTTATTTCGGCTTTTTTCTTAAAGATGTGCTGTTTGCCTCCCAGCTACCGCTGCATTCTCCACTGATTGGTATCTGTCCATGGCCTGGGGGGTTGGGGTGGTGGGACACTGGGGTGTCATCTCATCGTCGTCTGTTTCCATTAGGGCAGGCAGCTCATCTTCTCCTATGACTGCCCGCCTCAATGTCGAAGGTCGAGGTTCGTTGTCTGCTGTGGCTGATGTGGAAGGCTTGCTTGACTGCTGAGCCTCGTGCATTTTTCTATCATACAGTTCTTTGTAAGCACTCAAACCATCCTGCAAATATCCCCTAAACTGACGTACCCTTTCAAAATTAAAGTCGTACTTTATCATTGCAGCGAAAATCTCACGCAGTTGATTCACATTCAGTTCGCTACTGCATTAGGTTTCGATTGTTATCCTTTCCTCTTCTAATTGCATCAACTCTTCATCTATCAGTTCTTGGTCATGAGATGCCAAACCTCCTCAACATCATCTTCGTCAACTTCCACAAGCCAAACTCACTTTGTCCTTATTTCGTTCACCACAATCGAAATGCTTAATTATGTCTAGTTTTACGCTGGGGGAGAACGGCTGCTTTGGGCGCATGCTGATTTTTTCGCGCTGATTTTTTATCGCGCGCTGCTTTTTTTCGTAACAGTGAAAACACCTTCTGTTAGCGAAAACAGGGAACTAATGTAGGTCTTTCGTAACAGTGAGGTTTTGTAAAGCAAACGTTTGAAAAGCGGGGGACACCTGTATACGATTGAAATGGTGGCAATCGTTTTTGCATTGCAGTGTACAGAGGATGTACAGTCAAACTGGGTTGTAGTCTGTTCTGATTCCTCTCTGTATTGTATAGTCTTATGGTAGGTGTGTCCAATAGTCATCCAGATGTAGGAATGTGCTTGTGCTGGGCTGGAAGGAGATTAAGTAGTTGATAGGTTGGTTAAACAATCTGTGAGGGTTAGTGGTATTGATATTAACATTCCACTAAATAAGGGGGAGACAAAGGCTTTAATTAAGGACCACGTTCTCTCACTCTGACTGGGGCGGGGGGGGTGTTGGTGGTGGGGGCTATGGGACACACAATTGAAAGGGAGACATTTATATGGAATTTGAAAAAGGTGACTTCACTTTGGAGGAGAGGAGTGCTCAGAAGGGAGGAAGTTATGACGACTCAGAGACCTGGCCATACTAGTTTAAAAGCCATCACATTGTTTAGACTTGGTAAACGTACTTCAGGTGAATGTAGACAGCATCAACTTCCAAAGACAGTCTCACATGTACTATTGAAATGTAGGCACATGAGTGGAGAGAAAGCAGATCCTGGGAAGCAGTATCATTGCTTTGGATAGTTTGGTGGTGTGTGGTCAAGAAGCATGAGCAAATATTTAAATTCTCCAAACTTGTTGGGTTGTTTAATACAGTTTAAGTCAATATCATTGGGTGTTATATTTATTAACTTATAATTAGTATGATTTCTTCTTGGAGGTGGTGATGGTAGGTGTTAGGTTGACTGTCTTGAATCCTTGAATCCTCTTCACACTCAAGTTCAGTAGGTGGCAGTAATGCACCTTTTTAGTTGGTCTGCCAACTGCCAATAAGAAACAATAGAAGAAGAAATCTCCCCTCTGCATTCCTCAAATCCAGTCAATATTTTCATGTAAGATCTCAACTGCTAATTTAACACAGGAGCTCCCACAAGCAATTTAGAACACAGAACATTATAGCACAACACAAGTCCTTCGGTCTCCAATGATGTGCTGAATTTTTACCCTGCTCTAAGACCAATCTAATCCTTCCCTCCCACGTATCCCTCCCTCTTATATGCCCCAAAGATATATGCCTCTACCACCACTCTGTGTAAATACCACTGACATCTCCCCACCCTATAATTTCCTCCAATCACCTTAAAATTATACCCTTTCATATTAGCCCTTTTCCACCCATGAAAGGGTCTCTGGCTGTCCACTCAATCTATACATCTTATTATCATGTACACCTCTATCAAGTCACCTCACATACTCCTTTGCTCTAAAGAGAAAAGGCCGAGTTCACTCAATCATTAGTCATTTTCTCCTATCTAGGCAGCATCCTGGTAAATTTCCTCTGCACTCTCTCTAGAGCTTCCATAATGAAGTGAGCAGAACTAAACACAATATTCCAAGTGTGATCTGACCAGGGTTTTATAGAGCTGCAGCATCATCTTGCAGCTCTTGAACTCAGTCTCACGTCTAACAATACACCATCTTAATCACCCTATCAACTTGCACAGCAGCTTAAAGGATCTATGGTTTTGGACCCCAAAATCCCTCAGCTCCTCTCCATTACTAAAAGTTCTGCCATTACCTTTGTACTCTGCCATCAAGTTCAAATCAAATAGTATCACTTCACATTTCTTGTGCATTGAACTGAACCTGCCACTTCTCAGCCCAGCTCTGCACCTCGTTAATGTCCTGTCATAATCTACAATTTTCTACACAACCATAACTTCATCAACCTTTATGCCATTTACAGACTTACTAACTGACCCTTTCATTTCCACATCTAAATAATTTATAAAATAGTTAGAGCACGGGTTGCAGATCAGATCCTCTGGGCTTCCACTAGTTATGGACCTCCAGGCTGAATACACTTCATGCATTACCACCTCCCCACTCCAAGCCATTTCCCACCCCACACACCCAACTTTCCTTGGATCCGATGCCTCCTGACTTTCCGAATTGTTATTTTTGCACCTTTCCAAAATCTGCCTACTGATCTGCTCCACAGTGTCCTACTGCTATTGGGGTGATAAGCACACTCACAACAGAGTGATTGCCGCTCTCCATCCACAATCTATCAGGACGTACCCCCTTTCTGCAGCAGTAATACTACCTCTGATTAGTACCGCTATTCCCCACCTTGTTTACCTTCCTCCCCGTCCCTTTTGACACATCTAAACCCCAGAGCAACAGGAACCATTCCTGCCCCTGTGACAGCCCAGTCGCTGTAGTGGCCATAACATTGTAGTTCCAAGGACTGATCCATGCTCTAGGTTCATCACTCTTGTTCCTGATGCTTCTCAGATTAAAATAAACAAACTTTAACTCCTCCATCTGACTACTCTTATGCAAGATCCACTGCCTGTCCTTCCTCACAGTCTTTCTGCACATTTCACCTTCCACTACACCAACTGTTCCATTATTAGATGGATACCTATCCCTCGCCAACCTAGTTTAAACCCCCTGCAACAGGCTTAGCAAACCTGCCCATAAGGACATTGGTCCCCCTCGATTTCAGGTATAATGCATACCCTTTGACCAGGTCATGCCTTCCCCTGAAGCAACCACAATGATCCACAAATCTGATGCCCTGCATCCTTTACTAATTCTACAGTCACACTTTCTTCTGCCCTATCATCCTATTTTTACCCTCACTGGTGCATGGCAGAGGCAGTAATACCAAGATTACTACTAACGAAGTTCTGTTTTTCAGCTTCCGCCCTAGCTCCCTATATTCACTCTTCAGGACCTCATCTTTTTCCACCTATTTCAATGTTACCAATATGTACCAGGACATCGTGGCTACATCTGGCCCCTCCCTCTTAAGCTTGCTTTGGTGTCCATCTGAGATGTCTCTGGACAGGGCACATCAGAGGCAATATACCATCTGAGAGGCTCTTTCCTGTCTGTTCCCATAACAATTGAATCCCCTGTCAGCACCGCTCTCCCTATCTTCCTCTTTTGAACAGTAAGAGCTTATTGATATCTTTCCTATGGTCAGTGAATTCCAGGATTGCCCAATTCTTGATCTTTTCCAGTCAAAGTGTTTACTCAGTGGCCCATGAATTCCATGACACCCAAGCAATTTCATGATGGAAGGCATAAATTCTCAGGGCAGTTATAGGTTTTCCGACATGGCAGTTGCCGAGGATTTCACCCCATTCCAGTATTCCATTCTACTCCCTCCATCCTAAGGGAAATCATCAACGTTAGCCCCAGTCGGGAAAATGCTTATCCCTCCATTATCATCTCAAGATACCTTCTCATGACCACTGGCTTTTAGTGAGGTTGTACTGCTCCATTGCCTCAACATTGCCTCCTTTCTAAGAGCCTCTAACCCACCATATGCTCCTCCCTGCCTGTTATGTGCAGAAGGCTGGAGAGGAGCTCTGTTTGGAAAGAGTGAGGACCATCCACACCGTCCTATCACACACTCCCAGAGACAGGGTCAGACGTTAGGTGAGGCTCCCTGCACATTGTCCCACCACACACTCTTAAAGACTGGGTAAGCCCCCTGCACCGTCCCATCGCCCATCGCACAGCCCCAGGGACAGAGTCAGATGCTGGGTGAAGCTCCCTGCATGCTGTCCCACCACACACTCCTAGTGACATGGTCAAGCACATGGTGAGGCTCCTTCCACACCATCCCGTCACATACTCTCAGGGACTGAGTCAGACACAGGGTGAGGATCTCTCCATACTGTCCCATCGCACACTCTCAGGGACAGAGCCAGACACAGGGTGAGGCTCGTTCCACACTGTCCTGTCACACACTCCCCAGAACAGCATAGTTTAGATGTCCCGAGGACAGCATAGTTTAAATGTGATGGAAACATTGCTTCAGGTTGGACTACCTTGCTGGACGAGTTTTAGGTGCATCGGTCAGGCATGTTTGCTCACGGTTGGGGCACAGTGGAATCAACCCTCTGGATCTGGATGGTTGTGTCAATAAATTGCAGCCTTTACTGCCTGTATCTCGGGGTCACTGGTGGGAGCTCATAGATTTCAGGTAATATCATCTGGAGCAGGTGACAGGAGAAGTTAGGCCATTGGCAGTTCTGTGCATGTGTGTGTATGTCCGCTTTTCTGTCTGTGAGTGTGTCTATATCCCAATCTGCTGTCAGAGTGTGTGCATATGTGCCTCTCTCCATGTGTACATGTGTGTGTGAACCAGATTTGATTAGGGAGATTAAGGTTAAGGGACCCTGAGGGTAAGAGGTCATATTATGATAGAATTCGCCCTGCAGTTGAGAAGGAGAACATAAAGTCAGATGATTCGGTATTACAGAGTAAAGGGAATTACAGAACTATGAGAGAAGAGCTGGCCAAATTTGATTGGAAGGGGACACTAGTATGGATGACTGCAGAGCAACAAGGGTTGGAGTTTCTGGTGGCAATTCAGAAGGCACAGGATAGATATATCCGAAAGAAGAAAAGTATTCTTATGGGAGAGTGAGGCAAAATTAAGTATGAAGGTAAACTAGCCAATAATATACAAGAGGATATCAAAGGCTTTTTCAGACATATGAAGAGTAAAAGAGAGGTGAAAGTGGAAAATTATGCTGCACAGGTAGTAATGGTGGACAATGTAATGGCAGATGAACTTAGTAAGTATCTTGTGTCAGTTTTTACCATGGAAGACCTCAGTAGAATGCTAGAAATTCGGGAGAGTCAGGGGATAGAAGTGAGTGTACTTGCTATTACTAAGGAGAAGGTGCTTGGGAAGCTGAAAGGTCTGAAGGTAGATAAGTCACCTGGACCAGATGGACTACACCTCAAGGTTCTGAAAGAGGTAGCTGAAGAGGTTGTGAAAGCTTTAGTAATGATCTTTCAATAATCACTAGATTCTGATATGGTTTCGGTGAACTGGAAAATTGTGAATGTCACCGCACTCTTTAAGAAGGGAGGGAGGGAGGCAGAAGAAAGGAAATTATTGGTCAGTTAGCCTGACTTCAGTGGCTGGGTAAATGATGCAGTGCATTATTGAGGATGAGGTTCCTCAATGCCCTACTGTACACTGTGTAAGACCTACCCTGGTTGGTCCTACCAAAGTGCATCCCTTGTACTTGTCTCATGGCTTTTGCTGTAGGTGATCCTATCAGCTGTATCTGAATACCAAGTGCAGTGAATGAATTTGCCCAGAGACAGACAATCTTCCAGCCTCCCTGCCACCCACTCAGTGTCACCCCACATTCCCTGTTCTGCAGCCCATAAACCGTCTGACCACAGGACACACTTGGCCTATGCTTGCCCAGACCCACCCTGCTCCCGATATTCCCATTCCTCCTCCTCTCGCTGCACCCAACCCTTCTCCTGACATCCAGCGCTGCCCCAAACCCTATTTGCTCCAACCACTCATCCACAGAGCCACTAAAACCCCCTTTTTATCTCCCTCCCCACTGATCCTCCCCCCACTTCAGCTTCCTCCCTCCCCACCACAACAGCACTGTGTTAGATGTTTGACAATGGGCTGTAGGCACAGGAAGGGAAATTTCACAGGATAAATTGCCCACACACCAGCAGTGGGAGTAGTGCCAGGATAAACTTGATGAGATGGATGGACCATTCCTGTACGTGTTTTGATGTGTTGTTGTCCTTTGAGGTGGGAGGATGTCAGGAAGCAATTCCAGAACGAGAGAGTTGACTGCCGGTGCTGGAGTGTTCAAACTCTAGAGAATCACAGAGGCAACATAGATATCTCAATGAGGTGAAGTGGGAGTCCACACTCTCTCCCAGTTCCAGTTCCCTCTCGAGGGGACAGCAGGAATATCTCAGTGAGGTGGAACACCAGTGGGAGCCCACACTCTCTCCCAGTTCCGGTTCCCTCTCAAGAGGACGGCAGAGATTATCTCAGTGAGGTGAAACACCAGTGGGAGTCCACACTCTCCCCCAGTTCCAGTTCCTTCTCGGGGGGAAGGCAGAGATTATCTCAGTGAGGTGGAACACCAGTGGGAGTCCACACTCTCTCCCAGTTCCAGTTCCCTCTCAAGGGGACGGCAGGAATATCTCAGTGAGGTGGAACACCAGTGGGAGCCCACACTCTCTCCCAGTTCCGGTTCCCTCTCAAGAGGACGGCAGAGATTATCTCAGTGAGGTGAAACACCAGTGGGAGTCCACACTCTCCCCCAGTTCCAGTTCCTTCTCAGGGGGAAGGCAGAGATTATCTCAGTGAGGTGGAACACCAGTGGGAGTCCACACTCTCTCCCAGTTCCAGTTCCCTCTCAAGGGGACGGCAGAGATTATCTCAGTGAGGTGGAACACCAGTGGGAGTCCACACTCTCTCCCAGTTCTAGTTCCCTCTCAAGGGGACGGCAGGAATATCTCAGTGAGGTGGAACACCAGTGGGAGTCCACACTCTCCCCCAGTTCCAGTTCCCTCTCGAGGGGACGGCAGAGATTATCTCAGTGAGGTGGAACACCAGTGGGAATCTACACTCTCTCCCAGTTCCAGTTCCCTCTTGAGGGATTAATGTTCCCCTGTAGTTTTGCACCAGATATTGTCTATACCTCTGACGTAGACAGGCTATTGCTTTCAATTAGATAGTATCTGGTGACATACCTGTCATCGGCAAACAACACAATGAGGTAGTGGACACTGACTTTTCAAACTTTAAAGGGCAGTGAGACAAAGACCTGAAAATTGATCAGCTTTGGAAATGGAATGTTTGTGAGATAGGTGTTCACCATGACCTAAACAGATCTGTCCACATAGGAACAGCTCATTTTAAGCAACTGAACACAACTAGAGCTTGTTATCCACACCAGCTCGTCCCTTTCATCTCCAGCAACCCCATCACACCACCGATTCCAGTTTCCCCTCGTGTACCTACCCAGCCTCCTTTTGAAAATATTTAGAGTGCAAGTTAGAGAAAATTCACAAGAATCCAACACCAGCACGTTGTAACAAGCAAGCACAGCATCAGAATATGGCACTGGACTGTGTATACAGGACAGAAAGGCTGAGAGAGAAAGAAACCATGTACACGATAAAATCCTCCATAGCAGTATGTTGATGGTTTTGTGCTTGAGTGACCAGATACACTACTCCCACTCCTATTTTGTTATGTTGTTCAGAGGTGGTAGATGTCAAGAGGCAAATCTCGAACTAAGGGACTTGCCAGCTACGGTTGGTCGATTTAACTTCAGGAGGTGAAAGGAAGCAGGGTGGGTAGCTGTAATATCTCAGTAAGGCCAAGGTAAATGCAAACCCCCTTGCAATCTCAGCACCCTCCCTCACCTCAGGCTTGCTTATATCTGTTGCTCACTGTTTACCTGTGGTTTTTCGCCAGAGGAAATCCCTCCATTTGACATTGAGGGTCCATTGTTCCAAGTCTGGCAGATTCCTATGACAATTACAACATCAGTATTGGGCACAACTGGGCAGTAGGCTGACTATTGAAAATTTAATAGGGAGTGGGACATACCCCACAGTTCAACTCCGGCAATAGAATATATCCTAGCAAGGAATTAATTAAACAGACCTGTAACAGAGGAACAACCCATTCAAGCCAACTGCACCCATCCCACACCTGTGATCTGCAATAGCTAAGCCCTCCCCTCTACAATTACCACAATAACTATTCCTGCTCCTCTCATGTAGTTACCCACCTGATTATGAATATGTACTGAGGATAGGGTGGAACGAGTATCTACACAAGATTAATTTCCTCACTGCAGTACTGTGTTTGACGGTGAAGTCAGAGCTTTCCCAGTGACCCACTTTAGAATAAAAGAAAGTCACTGGAAGAACTCAGTGGATTGAGAAGATTTTGGGGAGGAAATAGTGTGAGGGTGAGGGAGGGGTACACGGAAGGATATGTGGGTTGAGTTTGATGCTGGGTGTATGGAAAAATGGTCCAAGAAGGAGGGGGATGGATATCTGGGTGTGAGGTCGTTGAGATCCAGGCAGTGGGTTGTGGGTGGGGAGAGATCTGGTTGTGAGATGGGGATGATGTGCTTACACTTCACATCATCCTCCTGAAAACTGTCAACTTTGCACGTCGGTGTCAGTGCTACAGAACTAGTGAAGAGAGAACGGGAGCCTAGGCAGCTGAAGGCACAAGTACTCAATCACAATTTCAAATTGTGAAGCCAGGAAACTTGTAGAGTGTTGAGAGGACAGAATTGGAGCAACTCAGACATTTCAGAGGATTGCAGAGGCAGAAAGAGGCAAGACTAGAAAGGGAACTGAAAACAATATATCGTAAACACAAAATAATCTGCAGATGCTGGGATCAAAGCAACACGCACAACATGCCGGAGGAAGTCAGCAGGTCGGGCAGCATCCGTGAAAACGATGAGTCGACGTTTCGGGCCGGAACCCTTCGTCAGGACTGAAGCGGGAAGGGGCAGAGGCCCTATAAGGAAGGTGGAGGAGGGTTGGAAGTAGAATATATTGTGTCTGATCCCTCAAGGTACCGGAATATTTTATCTTTCCAGCAGTATCTATTCCCACAAGTTCTCCCACTAAATCTTGCGTGCTAATATCCATCATGTGGTATTTGTGTATCCATACAAAAAATCTGTTCTCATGATGCAAGCTGCATCTAAGAAACATACTACCTGAATCAGGCAGAACTGGTCAGAAGAGTTAGTATAGAAGCACAGAGACAACAGATGCTGGAAATCTCGAGCAACACATCCGATGTTGAAAGATCCCGGTGGCTCAGGTATCAACTCTGGAGGGAAAATGGACAGTTGGTGGATTCTTCTTCTCAACTGAAAGTTGAAGGGAGGAAGCCAGTGTGAAAAGGTGAAGAGAAGAGGTGGAGCAAGAGCAGGCAGGTGATACGTGAATCCAGGTACGATAAAGGTCCATAAATGATGTAATCTAAAAGGGCAGGTAGGGGAAGCACAGAATTAAGGGAGGAAGTGGGGCGGACAGAGAAGTGTACAGGTTTCCCCCGCCATCCGAAAGTAGAGCGTTCCTATGAAACGGTTCGTAAGCCGGAATGTCGTAAAGCAAAGAAGCAATTACCATTTATTTATATGGGAAAAATTTGTGAGCGTTCGCAGACCCAAAAATAACCTGCCAAATCATGCCAAATAACACATAAAACCTAAAATAACAGTAACATTTAGTAAAAGCAGGAAAGATATGATAAATACACAGCCTATATAAAGTAGAAATACTTTTCCACAATCATTACTGCACTGTTCTCCGGAGTGAAAATCTCGCGCAAGCGCCGTCAGCAGAAAATCTCACGCAAGTGCCATGGCAAAAGCACGGCGCAAGCGCTCTCCAGTAACCTTTAAGCTATGAAGCTGCCAAATCATACCAAATAACACGTAAAAATACACAGCCTATATAAAGTAGAAATAATGTATGTACAGTGTAGTATCACTTACCAGAATTGGTTCAGTGCCAAGCACACTGATGATGGTGTGTTAGAATGAGTCGTTGCAGCTTGGGTGGTGCAGTGGCCCCCACCCTCCAGGCCACTGACCGATACCGAACCGCGAAGCATGCAGGGGTGCAGCAGTAGCCGGGAGACATCCAGCACATCTTTAAGAAAAAAGCTGAAATAAACATGCTAATTAATTACGTGTTGGGTGGCACCTAATTAATTAGCATGTTTATTTCAGCTTTTTTCTTAAAGATGTGCTGTGTGCCTCCTGGCTACCGCTGCATTCTCCACGAATCGCGGGGTGGTGGGACACTGGGGCATCATCTTGTCGTCTGTTTCCATTAGAGCAGGCAGCTCATCTTCTCCTATGACTGCCTGCGTCAATGTCGAAGGTCGAAGTTTGTCGTCTGCTGTGGCTGATGCGGAAGGCTTGCTTGACTGCTGAGCCTCGCGCATTTTTCTATCATACCGTTCTTTGTAAGGACTCAAAGCATCCCACAAATATCCCCTAAACCTACGTACCCTTTCAAAATTAAAGTCGTGCTTTATCATTGCAGCGAAAATCTCACACGGTTGCTTCACGTTCAGTTCCTGGACGACTTCACTTTCGGTCCGTTCGCTACTGTATTCAGTTTCAATTGTTATCCTTTCCTCTTCCAACTGCATCAGCTCTTCATCTATCAGTTCTTGGTCATGGGATGCTAAAACCTCTTCAACATCATGTTCGTCAGCTTCCACAAGCCAAACTCACTTAGTCCTTACTTCGTTCACCACGATCGAAACACTTAATTATGTCTAGTTTTATGCTAAGTGTAACACCTTTACGAGTTCTTTCATGCTTTTCCAATACCTTAGAACTCATCTTGCAAACGGCTGCTCACAGGCACGTGTTTAAGCAATGCCGGCTAGAATGCCGTTCCGAATCCGGGGGAGAGCGGCTGCTAGGGGTGCGCGCTGCCTTCTATCGTGTGCTGATTTTCCCCACGCGCTGCTTTTTTTTCGTAACAGTGAAAACACCTTCTGAAAGCGAAAACAGGGTATCAATGTAGGTCTTTCATAACAGTGAGGTTTAGTAAAGCGAACGTTCGAAAAGTGGGGGACACCTGTAGTGAGAAAGGAGAACCAGTGGGAGGAGTGTGCGGTTGATGGGTGAGGAAGCAAGGGAAAGGGGCATGGAGATAGGAGGCAGGTAGATTTGGAGGGAAGAGGAAAAGGAATAGGGACAGAATTGGTTGGGGGGGGCAGTGTTACTGGACGTTGGAGAATTCAATGTCCAGATTCTTGGCTGCGCATACGGCATATGAGTTGCTGTTTCTCTAGCTTGTGTTTAACCTCAACTTGGCAGTAGAGGAGGCTGACGACAGATTTGCTAGTGTGGGAACGTGAAGAAGTAAAATAGCTAGCAATGGAAAGATCTGGATTGCCGAGTGGATGGTGCTCAGTGAAGTGGTTGCCTAGTCTGTGTGCAATCTCATGAATGTAGAAGGGGCCACACAGGATATTCAATGTAACTGTGAGTCAGAAAGATTTATTTAGAATTTGAAACACAGGAATCCCCATTTCAGGCCACATTCAGGGCCACCCTGTATATCCATCTCTTACAGCAGCAATCACTCTTCCTGTCCAAATTGCAGAGAGCCAGTTTTGAATGTTGGGTTGTGTATACAAGAAATTAAAGGACAGAGAGGATTAAAGAAGGGCCACCCACAGGATAAATCCACCCACATCGGCACTTTGTCAATGTTTGATACTGTACTGACAACTATAGCTCTATCAATGACCCAGCTCAGAATAGAAAACAGACAGGAAGAGTGAACGGGTTGAGCGGTATCTGGGATGGAAAAAGAGTCAGTGCAGAGTTAGGAGTCAACTCATGGCATCAGGGTGGATAGGAAGTTCATTGGGAATGGAGGAGAAGGGTCATGTGGAGGTCCACAGGGAATTGGAGAGTAAATACTGATCCTGTTGGTTTCTGAGATCTCATCCTGTCCTCATTTCATCCTCCCCAATGGGCCTACAATCCACTGCCCTGTCACCGTAGCTGGCGTTTCCTCAATGCCAGTCATTTTCTCACTCTCCAATTGTTACACCACTTTCCTCACTGTCAGGTGCATGATGTAAGCTTGGAGCTCACCGGGTGAATGGGACACCTGATGCCTGATATATGGCAAAGGTCATGGTGGGAGGTATAAAAGCAGAGACTGCTTGCTGATTCGAGTGCAGTGAACAGCAAGTTTAGGTGGGGTTTTATTTTAGAGCTGCAGTTGGATTTGAGACTCGGAAAGACTTCACCCTTCAAAGTGAGGGAAGGGATGGACTGAGTCCAGATGCATTTGTACCAGTGTCCAAGATACCTGTGAACCATAGCACATGTGGTTAGATGGCTGCAAGGTCCTTCCATCCATTCTGAGTGCACAGAATTGTTGGGAGTGTGGGTCTGGGGAAGTCCACTCATCTACAATGATGGCCACATTTCTATCATCACTGGTGGATCCGTGGTGTTCTCTGATTGCTCCAAACTGTGAAGGTAAAATCTAATGTCCTTCCTCTGCAATGGAACAACCAGGGAGGAAATATAAGCATAGTGATGCTCTGGATTTGTATCCTCAGAGCATTGTTGAGGTTAGATCACTGCAGGCATCAAAGAGGACGGTTATTTGAAAGATTGAGGAGATGAAATATGAGTAGATTTGTCACACATTCCACAAGGTAAGAGACCATTTAATATTAGCATGGTAATTGGAGACTAAGGGCCGTGATGGGGAGCTGCTGTGATTGGAAGTGAATTACCAGTGGCATATCATGGGCACTTGTACTGGGACCCTGACTGTTTAATATATACACTAATTACCATAATGCTAATGTCAGAGGTGTGATTGGATGACACAAGAATTAGTGGCATTGTGGATAGCGTGAAGGGTAGGTTCAGGCAACACAAAGACTTCGATCGGCTCAAAATCCGGTTTAGTATCACCGGCACACGTCATGGAATTTGTTGTCTTTGCGGCAGCAGTATAATACAATACATAATAATAGGAAAAACAAACTGTGAATTACAGTAAATATATATTAAAGAGTTAAATTAAATAAGTACAACAGAAATAGAAACAAAAAGGTAGTGAGGTAGTGTTTGTGAGTTTATTGTCTATTCAGAAATTGGATGGCAGAGAAGAATAAGTTGTTCCTGAATCGCTGAGTCTTCTGAATCTCCTCTCTGATGGCAGTAGTGAAAAAAGGGCATGTCCTGGCTGATGATGGTCCTTTAAGATTGACGCCACCTTTTTGAGGCATCCCTCCTTGAAAATTGCAGTGGGTGTAGGTCCTTGCTGAGGCAGGAGTTGATTCTAGCCATGACCAACCTCTCAAAACACTTCATCACCGTAGATGTGAGTGCTCCTGGATGATAGTCGTTAAGGTAGCTCATCCTGCTTCTCTTGGGCACTGGTATAATTGTTGTCATTTTCAAGCAGGTGGGAACTTCTGACTGTAGCAGTGAGGAACTGAAAATGTCTTTAAATATCCTCGCTAGTTGATTGGCACAGGTTTTCAGAGAATTATCTTCCTTTTTTAATCTTTTTATTGATTTAAAAAAAGCATAAATACAATCAAGAGGAGAATTAGTTCAAATATATATACCAGTAACAATATAAACCAAGATTAAGATAGACATTGTCAAAATCATAGATATTTTTAAACTAGTATAAAATATATAGTAAAAAAATGAAAATAACAATTCTCCTCTTACCAGTTTATGAAGAGAAAGGAAAAAACATTGGGTTTTAAATGAAAAGAAAAAAAAACCCACTACACTATATAAAAAAAACAAAACAAAAAAAAGGGACTGGGCAGTCCATTTTGAGGATACAACCTCTACTCTACCCAGGCTAGCTACAGAGTCACCGGACTCAATATGGATGCAATACTCTTGCCTTTCTTTTAACTGGATATATTCTACTCTCCTCCAGCTCCCTCCTCATCCCAGATGCTGCTTCACTCTTCCATTATCAGCTTCCCACCCCCTCTTCACTCCCAAACTCACCCTCACTCTCCCTCTGTCAACCTCCTCCTCTCTCCTTGCTCTCCCTCCTCACTCTCCCTCTCCCTCACCTTCCCACTCCCTCCTCACCCTCACTCTTCCTCTATCACCCTCCCACTCCTTCCATATTCAGCCAGAAGAGATGAGGCAGACTGGATGACAATAAAAATTGTAGTCGGGTAAATGAGGTATAAACTATGACAGTGTTCAAAAAGAATTGCTCATGGTTTAGAACAAGACGTTATTATTCAGAAGTGTCTGTGAGTGCATTCCAGAGTTTAGTATTTTGGCAGCTGAAGGCACAGTTAGCAAAGGCCCTAGCTGGCTGTCTGTACTCGATTCATTCAGTTCCTCCTGTTCCTCACTGTTTTGCATCTTTAGATGAATAATGTCAAGGCTAGGAATCTCAGAGTTTGTGATAGGGTCTAAAGGCAATAATACACTATTTATCAACCTCAGTTTATGAACATTAGAACTATACAATCAATGTAAAATGATAGACAGACATGACCATAAAACATAGGAGCAGAATCAGGCCATTTGGCCCATCAAGTCTGGTCCAGCATTCCATCATGGCTGATTTATTCTCCCTCTCAAACCCAGTCTCCTGCTTTCTCCACATAGCCTTTGATGCCCTGACTAATCAAGAACCTATCTACCTCAGCTTAAAACATACCCAATGATTTGGCCTCCACAGCTATTTGTGGCAATGAATTCCACACATTCACCACCCTTTGGCTAATCCATCAAGACTATTACCACACAAAGAACATTTTACAATTAGACTTTAAGGATGTGCAACATATTATCCGCCCAGTCCCTGCAGGAAATTGAACAGACTAAACAAAATATCAAGTAATGATTAGCCACAGTGGAGAATCAATTGTCTAAGCTCATGTACATTGGCAGTAAACATTAATGGTGTCTGCGTTCCTGTATCATACCAAATCCAACTTTTGGAGGAAGAAATGTGAGAGTGTGAGTGTGTGTGTGTGTGTGTGTGTGTGTGTGTGTGAATTTGGGGGAAGTTGGTGGGAATGTGGGGGAGAACAGATTACAGAGAAGTTAGCAGGAGAATGGTATTGTTTCCTGGGAGCTGGCCTGCACTCAGTGGCACGAATGGTCCCTCTTGAATCGTCAGCTGATCCCAGAACTCAAAAGATGAGGGCAGGAAGCGTTGCCAATTCCTTGGGGCCAATTGTGGTCATTGAGAAACAGCTGTGTTCAGTTCTGGTCATCTCAGTATCAGAAAAATGTCAAAGCTTTAGAGTGGGTGCAGTGAAAATTTGCCAGGATGCTGCCTTGATTAGGGAGTATGTCTTAGGAGGAAATATTAAGTGAGCTATTGAAGTGAGACCTGCTAGACGTGTTTAAGGTGATAAGAGGCAGAGATAGAGTGGGCAGCCAGCTTTTTTCCTTCAGGGTGGTAGAGCTAATATGAAAGGTGATCAAAGGAAAGTATAGGGGGGATGTCAGGTAATTTTTTTACACAGAGTGCTGGGTATGTGGAACGCCCTGCCAGAGGCAGATACATTAGTGACATTAATGAGACTCTTAGGTAAGCACATGGATGATAAGAAAATGGAGGGCTACGTGGGAGGGAAGTATTAGATTGAACTTGGAGAAGTTTGAAATGTCAGCACAGCATCGTAGGCCAAAAGGCCTGTGCCATGCTGCAGGTTCAATGCTCTATGTAAATTAAACCAGAAAGAATTTAAATTATGTATGGCTTTCTCATCCTTGGGATATATTTTGGCTGGTGAAGAAGATGTGCAGTGTAATGATTGAAAAATGTCAGCTATGTGGCAGCTACATTATGTAGTGCACAATTCCCAAAATTGAAAAAAATAATCATCTGCCTTTTTTGATGTTGATTTCAGAATAAAAGTTGACCACTATGATGCTAAGTGAAAAGAACTGAATTATTCCTTTACCTCGTTTCTCCTCTTCCAGTGATCCAGACACAGCTCAGTGTATGGGTTGGCAGCACCATAACCTTTCTCCACTTCCCTCTAGTTGCAGTTCGTTATCTAAGAGCAAAGGGCAGCACGCAGTCACTCAACACTAGGTGCATCACCCTTCAGAAACAGTTTTGTTATCACTGAAATATGTTGTGAAGTTTGTTGTTTTGTGGCAAGACATAACGAGTAGTATAAGTTACAAAAAAAAAGTTCCTACTCCAAAGAGGAATAGTGAGGCAGTGTTCACGTGTTCGTGGACCGTTCAGAAATCTGATGGCGGAGGGGAAGAACCCGTTTCTAAACCATTCTTTGTGCATCTCTGGGCTCCTGTACCTCCCTGATGGGGGCAGTAATGAGGAAAAGGCATTATTGGATGATGAGGATCCTTAAAGATGGATGCTGTCTTTTTGAGGCGCTGCCTTGTGAAGATGTCCTCAATGGTCGAAGGTAGCATTGCAAAGGTCAAATGCCGAAGTTGTTGAGTCCAGAGACAGCCGTCTGAAGGTTGAAGCTCCTGGCTTGACTTGTCTGGAGGGCAGGGGCGTGATGTCTGCAAGGCTGGGCCAGAGACTGGAGATTGGAGGCTAAATGCTTGTGAGTCTGAGAGTCCGGGGCCAAGGGCTGGAGGCCCAGAGGAGGCCTGTCCTGTGGTTGGAGGCCTATCAACGTATGGGAGTGGCTGAGTGGCAAAGGGTTTGTTTTGCTCGTATGGTGTTGCTTTGTCGTCAGTGTTGCTGCTGCTGCACACTGTGGATATGCTGTTTTGGTGCCAGAATATGTAATGACACTTGTGGGCTGCCCTCAGCACGTCCTTGGTTGCTAATGCAAATGACGCATTTTACTGTATGTTTTGATGTACATGTGAGCTGAGCTGAACTGGAAAGGCTCTGGCCTTATTGAGGCAGCGGAGCCCAAGCCCGTGGGCAAGGAGCGACCTGAGGTCTGGATGAGCCAGATAGAAATGGCCAGGGTCGGAATGAGCGGTGGGCCTGTTCGGCTCGCTGCTCTGGGCTTTGCTCGACTCAGGCCTTCTGAATTGGCTGCAGTGATGCCTGCCATTGTGAACATCAGTTCGGAATGCTGTTTGCTTGCCTTATTGCTTGCATGATTTGTCTTTTTTCTCTCTCTGCACACTGGTGCTTGACGGCCTTCTTATGTCTTTGATGGGTTCAGTGGGGTTCTTTGTTTCATGGCTGCCTGTAAGTATACATAAATGTACTTTGAACTTTGATAAATAAACGTGAATCTGAATCTGATGGGAGGGAGGCTTGTATCTGTGATGGAGCTGCTTGAGTTTGCAAGTGTTGGCAACTTCTTTCCAGTCTTGTGCATTGAGCCTCCATACCAGACGGTGATTCAACTAGTCAAAATGGTACTTCCGTAGAAATTTGTCAGAGTTTGTGACATACGTACCAAATCTCCTTAAACTCCGAATCAAGTAGAGCCACTGATGTGCCTTCAACGTGATTGCATCAATGTGGTGGGCCCAGGATGGGTCCTCTAAGACATTAATGCCCAGAGCCTGAGGCTGTTCCCCCTTCCCACGCTGACCCCTGAATGAGGACTGGCATGTGTTCTCACGACTTCTCTTTCCTGAAGTCTGCAGTCAATTCTTCAGTCTTGAGATACCACTCGACTACACTGGGAAAACAACGCTGTCCTCAATCACTGTCCGCACAGAGGATGAAGATGCTGATGGTGATTACCAGTATAATTGAACACTGGGACAGAGTCCCAGAAAGACAAAGCAGGAATAAGTACCCATTCAAGGTTTAATGCAATTTCATGAAATCTGAAGAAAAACTGCAGTTCTGATCATTGAAACTGTCATTTTACAAAAACTCTTAAGTGTTAACTTCAAATAAGTTTTTCGTTGTACCTGTGCCTGCATGTACTTGTGCATATGACAATAAACTCAACTTTGAACAAAAAAAACTGACAAAATTTGACTCCTCCAGTTAGAGTAAACAAAACAATTCACTGTGCATCTCCTAAATGATGAACTGAAAAGAGAAAAGCAGGAGGAGGAGAGGGATAAAGGCAATGAAGATTATATTCAGCCACTTAGTCATATCCTGCAGTCATGATTCAGACATGGCTTGTTGCTTCTCAGTGTGTCTATAGTTTTAACACATCTTAATAACACCCATGAAGATTGACAGGTTGACATAAAGTGGAATGGGCGTATTTATGTAAGGTAATGTAATGTTACTGGCACTATTATAATAAAACAAACAGTTGTATAAATATATGAACCAGCAGCAATGAAAGATAAAAAGTGGCCAGACAGGATGAGAGTGTGTCTGTGAGTTGGGGAGTGGGAGAGGCGCAGGGTGGCAGGGCAGACAACAGGGTGTAAGTGTGTGTGTGTGTGTGTGTGTGTGTGTGTGTGTGTGTCTGTGGGAGGGGGGTGACAGTAGGGTGTGTGTGTGGGGGGGGGGTAGCAGCAGGGTGTGTGTGTGTGTGTGTTTGTATGTGTGGGATGGCAGTAGGGTGTGTGTGTGTGTGTGTGGGGGGGGTAGCAGCAATGTGTGTGTGTGTGTGTGTGTGTGTGTGTGTACTTTATAAAACTAATGTAGTTCTTTTAATGGACTCTATGAAACAATTATTTTCTAGATGGAACCCACTTACATTGTCTTTAATATGTCATATTCATGCTGTGAAAATGATGATTTTACCTAGATTTTTATATATTTTTCAAAATATACCTATCTTTTTAACTAAAAAATGTTTGATCAAATTGATTCTAATATTTTGTCCTTCATTTGGAATAATAAAAAACCAAGAATTAATAAGTATCATTTACAAAAATCTAAAAAAGATGGTGGACTTGCACTACCTAATTTAAGATTGTATTATTGGGCTATTAATATCCAACAATTATGTTTTTAGCTATATTGGCTCAATAAGAGCCAAAAACCAGCTTGGATTGATTTGGAATTAAAAGCTATCAAACAATTTCATTTAACCTCATTATTAGGAGCTCCATCACCTTTACAACTTGCTAAAATTCCAGATTTAAATCTCTACCCTGTTATTAAACAGATTTGGTTTCAATTTCGCAACTCTTTTAATTTTAAACAATTTAAATTGTCTAGCTCTTTATATCGAAATTTTCTATTTAAACCATCAATAACCGATCCCATTTTTCTCTTTTGGAGAAATAACGGGATCTGTTCTTTTGCAGATTTTTTTTTGTGGTGGTCGATTGATGACTTTTGAAGAGTTAATTAGCAAATATTCTCTCTCTTAGACACACTTCCTGCAATATATTCAGGTTGGATATTTTTTTACAAAAATACTTATCTAAGTTTCCATAAATGCAAAAATCTGATGTGTTGGATACTACTTTAAATATGAATCATTTAGTGAGAGGTTCCATTGGTAGAATTTATAATTGGTTTTTACTACAAAAAGATAACCTCTCACTAAGGATTAAACAAGATTGGGAGAGAGAACTTAATATGACCTTTGTTAATGAAGATTGGTTGCAAGTTTTGAAAATGATCAATTCTTCTTCGATATGTACCAATCACTGTTTAATTCAATTTAAAATTGTTCATCGTTGTTATTTAACAAAGGAGAGACTATCCAAAATATTTCCTAACATAGACAACTATTGTGATAGGTGTAAAACTGAAGAAGCCATTTTGTCACATACGTTCTGGTCATGTTCTTCATTAAAATCTTTTTGGAAATCTTTATTTTCTACAATTTCTAAAGCTTTGAAAATTAGTTTACAACCTAATACATTGACTGTCTTATTTGGAATAGTTCCACGTCATATTCAGGGTATTTCATCTTCAGACTAACATGTAATTGCATTTGTTACATTGTTGGCAAGAAGGGCTATTCTATTGAAATGCAAAGATACCTCTGTTCCTACATTAATTCAATGGTTTTCTCAGTTTATGTTATGTCCTAGCTTGGGAAAAATTTGAAGTAGAACTTTTGATCCTCAATTCGATTTTGAGAGAAGATGGGGCTCTTTTGCCAAATATTATCATTTAATTTGAATTAATTTACATGGTTTCCTTCCAATCTTATTTTATACAAATGTGAATTGGTGGTTGAAGATTTTTCTTCTTTATATATATAGATGATTGTAAGACGTATTGCTCTGGGAGTTGGTTCCTAATTTTTTTTTCCTCTCTTTTTTCTTTTTCTTTCTCTGGTAGTTACTTTTTTTTTCTTTTAGTAGTTGGGGTTCTCTTTTCCTTTCTTTTCGTTATATAAAAAGTATTTTTTTCATTATCACATATTATTCTTTTTGGACAACACACATCAAAATTGCTGGTGAACGCAGCAGGCCAGGCAGCATCTCTAGGAAGAGGTGCAGTCGACGTTTCAGGCTGAGACCCTTCGTTAGGACTAACTGAAGGAAGAGTTAGTAAGGGATTTGAAAGTTGGAGGGGGAGGGGGAGATCCAAAATGATAGGAGAAGACAGGAGGGGGAGGGATAGAGCCAAGAGCTGGACAGGTGATAGGCAAAAGGGACACGAGAGGATCATGGGACAGGAGGTCCGGGAAGAAAGACAAGGGGGGGGGACCCAGAGGATGGGCAAGAGGTATATTCAGAGGGACAGAGGGAGAAAAAGGATTCCCTTTTGCCAATCACCTGTCCAGCTCTTGGCTCTATCCCTCCCCCTCCTGTCTTCTCCTATCATTTTGGATCTCCCCCTCCTCCTCCAACTTTCAAATCCCTTAATCACTCTTCCTTCAGTTAGTCCTGACGAAGGGTCTCGGCCTGAAACGTCGACTGTACCTCTTCCTACAGATGCTGCCTGGCCTGCTGCGTTCACCAGCAACTTTGATGTGTGTTGCTTGAATTTCCAGCATCTGCAGAATTCCTGTTGTTTATTCTTTTTGGATAAGTTTTTTCTTCAGCTTTATTAACTGTATATATATCAATTTGCTGAAATCTTGTACCATTTTAAGGCTTTAGAAGATTATGTATCAATAAAAAGATTTTTAAAAATGAAAAGTGTGTGTGTATGTAGGGTGACAGCAGGGTATGTGTGTGTGTGTGTGTGTGTGTGTGGGTGATGGCACCAGGGTGTTAAGAAGTCTAACAGCCTGGGGGTGGCGGGGTAAGAAGCTCACCTGATAGTTCTGGTTCTTACGCTGTGGTACCTCTGCCTGATGGCAGAAGGTCGAAGAGATCATGAGATTGGTATGAAGAGTCTTTGACAATGATGGAGGCATTGCATTTGCAGTGCTTGTGGTATATGTCCTGAATGGGGAAAAGAGAGACCTCGATTATATTTTCAGCAGTCTTCACCAATCTGCTGCAGGGTCTTATGATCTGATGCATAGTAATTCTTATATCAGGCAGTGATACCCTCATACATGATGCTCACTGGAGCTTTTCCCACTCATTTAATTAGATGTCATTCCTCTACAGATGAGTTACATGCTGCAGTTATTACAATCTTAGATATTGAGGCAAGTGATGGGATGGAGAAGGAATCTGCAATACCATGAAGAGACTATAGGTGGCAGTCTGAAGCAATAGTTATGCACAGAAAATGTCTGCTCATTCATTCAGTTTCTTAGAAAAGTCTAAACTTCTCTCAAATTACAATTTTACTCGAAGGTCTTCCGACTAAATAATCATTTTTATAGCTTTATATTGTGTTTATTTTCAAATGAACAATATAGCTTAAGGTTCAAAGTAAATTTGTTATCAAAGTACTACCCTGAGATTCATTTTCTTGCAGGCATTCACGGTAGAACAAAGAAATGCCATAGAATTAATTGAAAACCACCAGGACAACAAAACATTGTACTCGCATAACACCCTTCATGCCCCAAGATACTTAACAGCAAAGTGATTATCCCCAAATCAGACAGCAAGCCAAGTAAGATATTCAGTTAGGTGGCAGTGGATGAAGCTTGTTTTAAGGAGTGGCTTGAAAGAGGAACGAAAGGTAGAATGCCAAAGCACGCTCAGCAGTTTTGGAGTGATCCGGGGGGGGGGCAAATCTACAAGCACACTGATGGAGAGGTCTGGCAGGGATAGGAAGGCAAGAATTGAAAATAAAGATATGAATTGTAAATATGAGTTCTCACTTAATAACTATATGTCAGCTGTTCAGAACCAGCACTCAGAATGTATTGGGATATGGAGCGGCAGAGTTCTGGACCATCTCAAGTTTACAGCAGTGAGAGTTTCCTTTAAAAGATTAAAATCCAGAAACCTGGTTTGACACCTGGAATGTTCAAGGATTATGTTTATTGGAATTAAAACCATCATATTGATAGTAACATTTATATAAATACAGTACTATTAAATCTAATGTTACAATAAAGTACATTAATTATACACAGTCATTGCAAGCAGGGAGCTTAGAGTTAATTATTGGTTGTTAACATTTCTGTGTAACAAGAAGTTGAACCCAGTAAATTAAATATCCGAAGAGAGAATTTTTTATGCAAGCCAGTAATTATAATCAGAGATGTTTATTTCTTTTTGTGATTTTGATTTCAGGTGCACCCCTAAATCTGAGGTGTTGAGCAGTATCGGATCTCTGCAGTTCTTCCAAGGCACTGAGTGTGGCGCTGTTTACTAGTACATATTAGTCTGTACAGCCTGTTCCTGAGACCATTAGAGAATGGTGTCAATAGCTTTATGTTTTTATCCTAAGGTGGGAGGAGGTTCATGTGAAGTTCAGAAAGCCAGGGGCCAGCCTCCTTTTATGCTGCACCTTCTGTAAAATTTTAAAAAGGTTTCTCAAGAACATAATCAAACACGGCACCATTGAACATGGGCGGAAACTTGATCAAAGAGGCACATTTAAGTACAAAGACGAGGGCTGGAGAGGAGGGAACTGTAGAGCCTAGAGTCAGTCAGCTACAGAAAGGGAAGGGGGCTGTGGTAGGTGCCTGAAATTGAAGCATTTACCCCTTCAAGACAAAGCCAAATTGCTCCAATACAAATCCTACCTTCCCAGGTCCTGAATGCCTTGCTTCGTCTGTGCTTAATCTTCATTCTATTATCAGTGTTCACTTTAAAACAATACCTGGGCCAACCACAGGCGAAATAATTCCATAACACTCACATATCCTGCTTTAAAAATCATGTATATTACTCTTAAAAAATGAATGCACTTCTTTAACCCTGAAATTAAACTGTGGAATTAATTATCCCTACTTGGTGTCCCTATCCCAATGAATTATCTCTGCTACTCGTGTTACATTCCTTAGTCTAGCAGAAATAATGACATTTTACACTGAACTAATTAATATCCATTTCAAAATACTGGGTAATTGAACATTTTAGAAGGCTTTGTGCAATGAAGTCACATAATTGTCTTGGTTCTCATTTGAGAAGTTTGTGATACATCAAGGGAAAAGCTCTCCCACCATTCAGAATCAGAATCAGGCTTATTATCACCAGCATGTGACATGAAATTTGTTAACTTAGCAGCAGCAGATCAATGCAATGCATAATCCAGCAGAGAGAGAGAGAGAAAAAATAAATGAAATAAAAACATAATAATAAATAAACAAGTAAATTAATTACGTATATTGACTAGATTTTTAAAAATGTGAAAAAACAGAAATACTGTGTATTTAAAAAAAGTGAGGTAGTGTCCAAAGCTTCAATGTTCATTTAGGAATCAGATGGCAGAGGGGAAGAAGCTGTTCCTGAATCGCTGAGTGTGTGCCTTCAGGCTTCTGTATCTCCTACCTGATGGTAACAGTGAGAAAAGGGCATGCCCTGGGTGCTGGAGGTCTTTAATAATAGACGCTGCCTCTCTGAGACACCGCTCCCTGAAGATGTCCTGGATGCTTTGTAAGCTAGTGCCCAAGATGGAGCTGACTAGATTTACAACCTTCTGCAGCTTCTTTCGGTCCTGTACAGTAGCCCCTCCATACCAGACAGTTCAACTACACTGAGCATTCACACAGGAAAGCAGCATCCGTTATCAAGGACTCCCCACCACCCAGGCCATGCTCTCTTCTCACTGCTGCCATCAGGAAGAAGGTACAGGAGCCTCAGGACTCACACAACTAAGTTCAGGAACAGTTATTACCCCTCAGTCATCAGGCTCCTGAACCAAAGGGGATAACTTCACTCAACTTCACTTGCTATGTCACTGAAATGTTCCCACACACTATGGTCTCATTTTCAAGGACTCTTCATCTCATGTCCTTGATATACATTGCTTACTTATTTTTTATTTATGACTTTTTTTTATACTTCTCTTTCCTTTTGTACTTGCACAGCTTGTTATTTGCACATTGGTTGTTGACCATGTTGTTGGGTGTGGTCTTTCATTGATCCTATTGTATCTATTGAGAATGCCTGCAAGAAAATTAATCTTGAGGTTTTATATGGTGACATATATGTAATTCATTAACAAATTTACTTTGAAATTTGAACACTAAACTAGACAGCAAGATTTAAATAGACTTTGTGAATGTGGACAGGTTGAATGAGTGGGTGAGAGATTATGGCAGATGGAAGGTAATTTGGTAAAATGTGAACACAGGAGATTCTGCAGATTCTGGAAATCCAAAGCAAACTACACGAGATGCTGGAGGAATTCAGCAGGACAGGCAGCATCTATGGAAAAGGAAGCGGAAAGGAGTCAGAATAAGAAGGTGGAGACGAGGGGAGGAAGGAGTACAAGGTGGCAGGTGACAGGTGAAACTGGGAGAGGGGCAGGGTGTGAAGTAAAGAGCTGGGAAGTTGATTCATGAAAAAGATAAAAGGCTGGAGAAGGGGGAATCTGATAGGAGAGAACAGAAGACCATAGAAGAAAGGAGAGGGAGAGGAGCTCCAGAGGGAGGTGATGGGCAGGTAAGAAGAGGTGTGAGAAAGAAGAAAGGATGGGAAATGGTGAAGGGCGGGTGGGGAAATAACCGGAAGTTTGAGAAATCAATGTTCATACCATCAGGTCGGAGGCCACCCAGACAGAGTGTAAGATGTTGGTCCTCCAGCCTGAGTGTGGCCTTATTCCGGCAGTAGAAGAGGCCATGGACTGACATGTCGGAATGGGAATGGGAAGCAGAATTAAAATTAGTGGGCACCGGGGAATGACACTTTGGTGAATGTCACAGTAAAGCATGAGGATACAGAGAATAGTAGATTCAGTCACTCCTCCACAGGAACAGCTCTCCCCACCATCCGGGTGTGTCGGGAAGGCAGCTCCCCACATCAGTGACCCCCCCCTCCCACCATTGTGGGCTGAAGGGCCTGTTCTGTACTCTGTTTTAATTCTCCCTCAGATATTACTTTCCTCAGCTTGCACTAATGTCATTAAGTTAATTTTGTTTATTGTGTCATTTTATGTATAATTTATGCATATTTAATGTTTATGTAATTGAAGCTTATTGTGAATGTCATGTACTGTAGAGCCGCTGCAAAAAGCAAATTTTTGTGTCATTTATACCTGGGTATGTCTACCCATGATGGTAAACTTCAACTTGAGTTTGTTGCTGCAGTGATAGTGAGTGAATGGCAAACAATTTTCTAAGGTTCTTGTTTGGATGTTGCTGTGACAGTGTAATGGAATGACCTTCAGAGAGTGGTCAAGAACTGTTGGGTCTGGAGTCACAAATGGCCTGGTCTGCGTGGAGACAAGAGATCTAGTCTCCTGAGGGACATGACTGAACCTAAGTGGTTTTACCCACTTGTTCCCTGGTCAGTTACCATGGTGACTGGTGGTTATTTTCCAAATTCTGGAACTCGAACTGAACTTGGATTTCAATGATGTCACTCTGCATCAGAAAGGAAACCATGACAACGGTCAGATGAGTATCATCTGGTGTGAGTTGGTGCGAACCAGCCATCTGGGAAAAAGTCAACCGAATGTGGCAAGAAAGATGGGACAGGGAGGGGAAAGGGAGGCATTTATATCAAATACAAAAGAGTGTTGCAGGTACTAGGGTAGGTAATGGAAGCAGAAGAGAGGAAATTGTGTGGACTAGGTTAATGCTGGGGCATTGTGCATTAAACAAAACATTGAAAATGATAGGGAAATACCAGACAGGATTGTGTGAGGAATGTCAGGAAGAGGAGTCAGTAGAACATGTAGTTTTGTGTTGCAGGAAGTATGGGATACAGAGAGAGATGATGAGAATTAAATTAAGGGAGTTGGGGATGCAGGAATTCACATTAAAAGGGTTGCTGGGCATGGGTGAGAGAGCACAAGTCCGGGTATTTTTAGCGTTTTTAAGGGATACAGGGGTTTTTTATAGGATATGACGGATAAACAGGAATAGGGTACTAGGATGGTCAAAGATGGGAGGGTAAAGTGTAGGTTTGTGTGTGTGTGTGTGTGTTTGTGTGCGCGCGCACGCATGCGCGATTAGGTGAAGGAAGTTAGAATATATGTCTAGTGCACATTCTGGAGCAGAGGGTGGCGGTAATGCACCATTAAGCTGGATGCTGACCACCGTAAAACAAGATACAGACAGACAGACAGAAACAAGGGAGGAGCAAGTCTGGTTTAAGCTCAGCAAAGAGTTTTGAAGCAGTCAAGTCCCCCAGTGACTGAGGCAGAGATGACAGTGGCCAGGAGCTGGGGCTCACCGTCTCCAGAGTTCAGATCAGGCAGCCAGATGGTTTACGGAATTCCTTCCTTCAGTACATGGCAGATGAGAAGCTGCAAGTGGTTGTGAGTGGCCTGGGATACTGAGACACCACAAGAAAGTGAAGAGAAAATGGTGAGGGAATGAGAGATTGAGAGAAGAAAGCAACCAGGCTGTGAAAGAGAGAGAAAGGAGGGAGAATAAGTGAGTGAGTGAAGTTAAAGGGGTCAGGGGATCGGAGATTAGCGAGTAAGCAGCAGAGAAGAGTGAGCAACCCAGAAAAAGAATGAAATGAGAGCCTAGCCCAAGTGCGGGGAGGCGTGATTCAGAGCAGGGCCCAGTATGTGATTGGGGGAAAGCTGAAGCGAGCTGAGATATTGAGAGTTAACAGGAAAAGACAGGGAGTTGGAGTCCTGAGGAGTAGAGTGTGACTGGATGTGGCAGTGTCTGATACAGCAGATGGTACAGCAGCAAACAGGGACAGTGGAGGGAAAAAAGTAAGGTTAAGTTTAATGGTTCTTTACCTGAATGTACTACAAACTATTTCTGTATTCCATAAGACTATAAGAGATCGGAGCAGAATTAGGCCATTTGGCCCATCAAGTCTGCTCCACATTTCATCATGGCCAGGTGCGCCGAGCTGCAGCTCCTAAAGGACCGCATTAGGGAACTAGAGCTGTAGCTCCATGACCTTCGTCCAGTCAGGGAGAGTGAGGAGTTGATAGAGAGGAGTTATAGGCAGGTGGTCACACCGGGGCCATGGGAGGCAGACAAGTGGGTCACGGTTAGGAGGGGGAAGGGGAAGAGTCAGGTAATAGAGAGTACCCCAGCGGCTGTGCCCCTTGACAATAAATACTCCTGTTTGAGTACTGTTGGGGGTGGGCAGCTTACCCGGGGGAAGCAACAGTGGCCGTGCCTCGGGCACAGAGTCCGGCCCTGTAGCTCAGAAGGGTAGAGAAAGGAAGAGGAGGGCAGTAGTCATAGGGGACTCGGTAGTTAGGGTGTCAGATAGGCAATTCTGTGGACACAGTCAGGAGACCCGGATGGTAGTTTGCCTCCCTGGTGCCAGGGTCCGGGATGTTTCTGATCGCTTCCAAGGTATCCTGAAATAGGAGGGTGAGGAGCCAGAGGTCGTGGTACATATAGGTACCATTGACATAGGTAGGAAAAGGGAAGAGGTCCTGAAAGGAGAATATAGGGAGTTAGGAAGGGTGTTGAGAAGAAGGACCACAAAGGTAGTAATCTCGGGATTACTGCCTGTGCTATGCGACAGTGAGAGTAGGAATGGAATGAGGTGGAGGATAAATGCGTGGCTGAGGGATTGGAGCAGGGGGCAGGGATTCAAGTTTTTGGATCATTGGGACCTCTTTTGGCGCAGGTGTGACCCGTACAAAAAGGACGGGTTGCACTTGAATCCTAGGGGGACCAATATCCTGGTGGGGAGATTTGCGAAGGCCACTGGGGAGACTTTAAACTAGAATGGTTGGGGGGTGGGAATCAAATTGAAGAGACTAGGAGAGAGGAGGTTAGTTCACAAATAGAGAAAGCTAATAGACAGTGTGTGAGGGAGGGTAGGCAGGGGAGAGAACGGGAGCACTCAGACCGAAGATGTAAGGGAAAAGGAAGAAAGAAGAAGGTAACAAAGTTGTTTGCACCATTAGGGATAAACAGAGAGTAAGAAGTGGAGAGTTTCTAAAATGCATCTATTTTAATGCTAGGAGCATTGTAAGAAAGGTGGATGAGCTTAGAGCATGGATTGATACCTGGAAATATGATGTTGTAGCTATTAGTGAAACATGGTTGAAGGAGGGGTGTGATTGGCAACTAAATATTCCTGGATTTCGTTGCTTCAGGTGTGATAGAATCGGAGGGGCAAGAGGGGGAGGTGATGCATTGCTTGTCAGAGAAAATATTACAGTGTTGCTTTGGCAGGATAGATTAGATGACTCGTCTAGGGAGGCTATTTGGGTGGAATTGAGGAATGCGAAAGGTGTAGTAACGCTTATAGGGGTGTATTATAGACCACCTAATGGGGAGCGAGAATTGGAGGAGCAAATTTGTAAGGAGATCGCAGATATTTGTCATAAGAACAAGGTTGTGATTGTGGGAGATTTTAATTTTCCACACATAGACTGGGAAACCCATTCTGTAAAAGGGCTGGATGTTTGGAGTTTGTAAAATGTGTGCAAGATAGTTTTTTGCAGCAATACGTAGAGGTACCAACTAGAGAAGGGGCAGCGTTGGATCTCCTGTTAGGGAATGAGATAGGGCAGGTGATGGAGGTATGTGTTGGGGAGCACTTCGGGTCCAGTGATCACAATACCATTAGTTTCAATATAATTATGGAGAAGGATAGGACTGGACCCAGGGTTGAGATTTTTGATTGGAGAAAGGCTAACTTTGAGGAGATGCAAAAGGATTTAGAAGGAGTGGATTGGGACAATTTGTTTTATGGGAAGGATGTAATAGAGAAATGGAGGTCATTTAAAGGTGAAATTTTGAGGGTACAGAATCTTTATGTTCCTGTTAGGTTGAAAGGAAAGGTTAAAAGTTTGAGAGACCCATGGTTTTCAAGGGATATTGGAAACTTGGTTCAGAAAAAGAGAGATATCTACAATAAATATAGGCAGCATGGAGTAAATGAGGTTCTCGAGGAATATAAAGAATGTAAAATGAATCTTAAGAAAGAAATTAGAAAAGCTAAAAGAAGATATGAGGTTGCTTTGGCAAGTAAGGTGAAAATAAATTCGAAGGGTTTCTACAGTTATATTAATAACAAAAGGATAGTGAGGGATAAAATTGGTCCCTTGGAGAATCAGAGTGGACGGCTATGTGCGGAGCCCAGAGAGATGGGAGAGATTTTGAACAATTTCTTCGGTATTCACCAAGGAGAAGGATATTCAATTGTGTAAAGTAAGGAAAACAAGTAGGGTAGTTATGGAAACTATGATGGTTAAAGAAGAGGAAGTACTAGCACTTTTAAGGAATATAAAAATGGATAAGTCTTCGGGTTCTGACAGGATATTTCCTAAGACCTTAAGGGAAGTTAGTGTGGAAATAGCAGGGGCTCTGACAGAAATATTTCAAATGTCATTAGAAACGGAGATGGTGACGGAGGATTGGTGTATTGCTCATGTTGTTCCATTGTTTAAAAAGGGTTCTCAGAGTAAACCTAGCAATTATCAGCCTGTGAGTTTGACGTCAGTGGTGGGTAAATTGATGGAACGTATTCTTAGAGATGGTATATATATAATTATCTGGATAGACAGGGTCTGATTAGGAACAGTCAACATGGATTTGTGCGTGGAAAGTCATGTTTGACAAACCTTATTGAATTTTTTTGAAGAGGTTACTAGGAAAGTTGACTAGGGTAAAGCGGTGGATGTTGTCTATATGGACTTCAGTAAGGCCTTTGACAAGGTTCCACACGGAAGGTTAGTTAGGAAGGTTTAATCGTTAGGTATTAATATTGAAGTAGTAAAATGGATTCAGCAGTGGCTGGATGGGAGACGCCAGAGAGTAGTGGAGGATAACTGTTTGTCAGATTGGAAGCCGGTGTCCAGTGGTGTGCCTTAGGGATCTGTACTGGGTCCAATGTTGTTTGTCATATATATTAATGATCTGGATGATGGGTTGGTAAATTGGATTAGTAAGTATGCAGATGATACTAAGATAGGTGGAGTTGTGGATAATGAAGTAGGTTTTCAAAGCTTGCAGAGAGATTCAGGCCAGTTAGAAGAGTGGGCTGAAAGATGGCAGATGGAGTTTAATGCTGATAAATGTGAGGTGCTACATTTTGGTAGGACTAATCAAAATAGGACATACATGGTAAATGTTAGGGCATTGAAGAATGCAGTAAAACAGAGGGATCTAGGAATAATAGTGCATAGTTCCCTGAAGGTGGAATCCCATGTGGATAGGGTGGTGAAGAAAGCTTTTGGTATGCTGGCCTTTATAAATCAGAGAATTGAGGATAGGAGTTGAAATTGTACAAGGCATTGGTAAGGCCAAATTTGGAGTATTGCGTACAGTTCTGGTCACCGAATTATAGGAAAGATGTCAACAAAATTGAGAGTACCGAGAAGATTTACTAGAATGTTACCTGGGTTTCATCACCTAAGTTACAGAGAAAGGTTGAACAAGTTGGGATTTTATTCTTTGGAGCGTAGAAGGTTGAGGGGAGACTTGATAGAGGTATTTAAAATTATGAGGGGGATAGATAGAGTTGACATGGATAGGCTTTTTCCATTGAGAGTGGGGGAGATTCAAACAAGAGGACATGAGTTGAGAGTTAAAGGGCAAAAGTTTAGAGGTAACATGAGGGGGAACTTCTTCACTCAGGGAGTGGTAGCAGTGTGGAACAAGCTTCCAGCAGAAGTGGTTGTCATTTTCGATGTTGTCATTTAAAGTTAAATTGGACAGCTATATGGACAGGAAAGGAATGGATGGTTATGGGCTGAGTGCAGGTCGTTGGGACTAGGTGAGAGAAAGCATTCAGCATGGACTAGAAGGGCCGAGATGGCCAGTTTCCGTGCTGTAATTGTTATATGGTTATATGATCCATTTTCACTCTCAGCCCCAATCTCCTGCCTTCTCCCCGTATCCCTTCATGCCCTGATCAATCAAGAATCTATCAACCTCTGCATTAAATATAAATTGTGATTCTTAAAAAAATCATTACTAATTCCTCCGTGATTGCTTCAGCCACCACCTTCAGACCACAGGGGTATAGTCCATCTGGTCCAGGTGACTTATCTACCTTCAGACCTTAGTTTCCTAAGAACCTTCTGAGTAATTGCAACTTCACACACTCTGATCCCAAGTGTTTGACCCCTGAACACCTCGAACTTCCAGCATACTGCTCATGTCTGATGCAAAATCCTTATTCAGTTCATCCGTTATCTCCTTGTCCCCCATTCCTACTTTTCCAGCATTGTTTTCCAGTGGTCCAATGTTCAGTCTCACCTCTCTTTTACACTTCATGTATCTGAAGAATCTTTTGGTATCCTCTTTAATATTGTTGCCTAACTTACATTTATATTCCATCTTTAACTTCTTAATGGCTTTTTTAGTTGTCTTCTGTTAACTTTTAAAAGTTTCCCAATCCTCCAACTTCCCACTAATTCTTGCTCTATTATATGCCCTCTCTTTGGCTTTTATGCTGACTTTGTCTTCTCTTGTTAGCTATGGTTGTGTCATCTTGCCTTTAGAATACTTATTTCTCTTTGGGATGTATATATCTTATGCCTTCCGAATTGCTTCCAGAAATTCCAGCCATTGCTGCTCTGTCATCATCCCTGCCAGTGTTCTCTTCCAATCAAATGTGGCCAGCTCCTCTCTCATGCCTCTGTAATTCCTTTTACACCATTGCAATACTGATGCATCTGACTTTAGCTTCTCCTTCTCAAATTTCAGGATGAATTCTATCATATTATGATCACTTTCCCCTGAGGGTTCTTTTACCTTCAGCCCTCCAATCAATTCCAGTTCATTGCACAACACCCAATCCAGAATAGCTGGACCTCTAGTTGGCTCAACTAGGAGCTGCTCTAAAAAGCCATCCGATTGGCATTCTAGAAATTCCTCCTCTTAGAATTCAATCCGATTTTCCCTATCTACCTGCATATTGAACCTGCATACCTGCAGAGTCTGGCTCTGTAGCTCAGAAGGGTAGGGCAAGGAAGAGGAGGGCAGTTGTGATAGGGGACTCGATAGTAAGGGGGTCAGATAGGCGATTCTGTGGACACAGTCCAGAGACCCGGATGGTAGTTTGCCTCCCTGGTGCCAGGGTCCGGGATATTTCTGATCGTGTCCAAGATTTCCTGAAGTGGGAGGGTGAGGAGCCAGAGGTCGTGGTACATATAGGTACCAATGACATAGGTAGGAAAAGGGATGAGGTCCTGAAAGGAGAATATAGGGAGCTAGGAAGGGAGTTGAGAAAAAGGACCGCAAAGGTAGTAATCTCGGGATTACTGCCTGTGCCACGCGACAGTGAGAGTAGGAATGCAATGAGGTGGAGGATAAATGCGTGGCTGAGGGATTGGAGCAGGGGGCAGGGATTCAAGTTTTTGGATCATTGGGACCTCTTTTGGTGCAGGTGTGACCTGTACAAAAAGGACGGGTTACACTTGAATCCTAGGGGGACCAATATCCTGGCAGGGAGATTAGCGGGGGCTACTGAGGTGACTTTAAGCTAGAATGGTTGGGGGGTGGGAATCAAATTAAAGAGGCTAGGCGTGAGGAGGTTAGTTCACAACAGGGGGATGGGAACCAGTGCAGAGAGACAGAGGGGTGTAAAGTGAGGGTAGAAGCAAAAAGTACTAAGGAGAAAAGTAAAAGTGGCAGGCCGACAAATCCAGGGCAAGCATTAAAAAGGGCCACTTTTCAGCATAATTGTATAAGGGCTAAGAGAGTTGTAAAAGAGCGCCTGAAGGCTTTGTTTGTCAATGCAAGGAGCATTCGTAGTAAGGTGGATGAATTGAAAGTGCAGATTGTTATTAATGATTATGATATAGTTGGGATCACAGAGACATGGCTCCAGGGTGACCAGGGATGGGAGCTCAACATTCAGGGATATTCAATATTCAGGAGGGATAGGCATGAAGGAAGGGGAGGTGGGGTGGCGTTGCTGGTTAAAGAAGAGATTAACGCAATAGAAAGGAAGGACATAAGCCGGGAAGATGTGGAATCGATATGGGTAGAGCTGCGTAACACTAAGGGGCAGAAGACGCTGGTGGGAGTTGTGTACAGGCCACCTAACAGTAGTAGTGAGGTCGGAGATGGTATTAAACAGGAAATTAGAAATGTGTGCAATAAAGGAACAGCAGTTATGATGGGTGATTTCAATCTACATGTAGATTGGGTGAACCAAATTGGTAAAGGTGCTGAGAAAGAGGATTTCTTGGACTGTATGCAAGATGGTTTTTTGAACCAACATGTCGAGGAACCAACTAGAGAGCAGGCCATTCTAGACTGGGTTTTGAGCAATGAGGAAGGGTTAATTAGCAATCTTGTCATGAGAGGCCCCTTGGGTAAGAGTGACCATAATATGGTGGAATTCTTCATTAAGATGGAGAGTGACATAGTTAATTCAGAAACAAAGGTTCTGAACTTAAAGAGGGGTAACTTTGAAGGTATGAGACGTGAATTAGCTAAGATAGACTGGCAAATGACACTTAAAGGATTGACGGTGGATATGCAATGGCAAGCATTTAAAGATCGCATGGATGAACTACAACAATTGTTCATCCCAGTTTGGCAAAAGAATAAATCAAGGAAGGTAGTGCACCCGTGGCTGACAAGAGAAACTAGGGATAGTATCAATTCCAAAGAAGAAGCATACAAATTAGCCAGAGAAAGTGGCTCACCTGAGGACTGGGAGAAATTCAGAGTTCAGCAGAGGAGGACAGAGGGCTTAATTAGGAAGGGGAAAAAAGATTATGAGAGAAAACTGGCAGGGAACATAAAAACGGACTGTAAAAGCTTTTATAGATATGTAAAAAGGAAAAGACTGGTAAAGACAAATGTAGGTCCCCTGCAGACAGAAACAGGTGAATTGATTATGGGGAGCAAGGACATGGCAGACCAATTGAATAATTACTTTGGTTCTGTCTTCACTAAGGAGGACATAAATAATCTTCCAGAAATAGTAGGGGACAGAGGGTCCAGTGAGATGGAGGAACTGAGCGAAATACATGTTAGTAGGGAAGTGGTGTTAGGTAAATTGAAGGGATTGAAGGCAGATAAATCCCCAGGGCCAGATGGTCTGCATCCTAGAGTGCTTAAGGAAGTAGCCCAAGAAATAGTGGATGCATTAGTGATAATTTTTCAAAACTCGTTAGATTCTGGACTAGTTCCTGAGGATTGGAGGGTGGCTAATGTAACTCCACTTTTTAAAAAAGGAGGGAGAGAGAAACCGGGGAATTATAGACCGGTTAGCCTAACGTCGGTGGTGGGGAAACTGCTGGAGTCAGTTATCAAGGATGTGATAACAGCACATTTGGAAAGCGGTGAAATGATCGGACAAAGTCGGCATGGATTTGTGAAAGGAAAATCATGTCTGACGAATCTCATAGAATTTTTTGAGGATGTAACTAGTAGAGTGGATAGGGGAGAACCAGTGGATGTGGTATATTTGGATTTTCAAAAGGCTTTTGACAAGGTCCCACACAGGAGACTAGTGTGCAAACTTAAAGCACACGGTATTGGGGGTAAGGTATTGATGTGGATAGAGAATTGGTTAGCAGACAGGAAGCAAAGAGTGGGAATAAACGGGACCTTTTCAGAATGGCAGGCAGTGACTAGTGGGGTACTGCAAGGCTCAGTGCTGGGACCCCAGTTGTTTACAATATATATTAATGACTTGGATGAGGGAATTAAATGCAGCATCTCCAAGTTTGCGGATGACACGAAGCTGGGCAGAAGTGTTAGCTGTGAGGAGGATGCTAAGGGGATGCAGGGTGACTTGGATAGGTTGGGTGAGTGGGCAAATTCATGGCAGATGCAATTTAATGTGGATAAATGTGAAGTTATCCACTTTGGTGGCAAAAATAGGAAAACAGATTATTATCTGAATGGTGGCCGATTAGGAAAAGGGGAGGTGCAACGAGACCTGGGTGTCATTATACACCAGTCATTGAAAGTGGGCATGCAGGTACAGCAGGCGGTGAAAAAGGCAAATGGTATGCTGGCATTTATAGCGAGAGGATTCGAGTACAGGAGCAGGGAGGTACTACTGCAGTTGTACAAGGCCTTGGTGAGACCACACCTGGAGTATTGTGTGCAGTTTTGGTCCCCTAATCTGAGGAAAGACATCCTTGCCATAGAGGGAGTACAAAGAAGGTTCACCAGATTGATTCCTGGGATGGCAGGACTTTCATATGAAGAAAGACTGGATGAACTGGGCTTGTACTCGTTGGAATTTAGAAGATTGAGGGGGGATCTGATTGAAACGTATAAGATCCTAAAGGGATTGGACAGGCTAGATGCAGGAAGATTGTTCCCGATGTTGGGTAAGTCCAGAACGGGGGGCCACAGTTTGAGGATAGAGGGGAAGCCTTTTAGGACCGAGATTAGGAAAAACTTCTTCACACAGAGAGTGGTGAATCTGTGGAATTCTCTGCCACAGGAAACAGTTGAGGCCAGTTCATTGGCTTTTTTAAGAGGGAGTTAGATATGGCCCTTGTGGCTATGGGGGTCAGGGGGTATGGAGGGAAGGCTGGGGCGGGGTTCTGAGTTGGATGATCAGCCATGATCATAATAAATGGCGGTGCAGGCTCGAAGGGCCGAATGGCCTACTCCTGCACCTATTTTCTATGTTTCTATGTTTCTATGTTTCTATGAACACCCCTGGGCTATTGTAACATTACCCTTTTGGCACGTATTTTCTATCTTCATTGTAATCTGTTGACCACATCCTTACTACTGTTTGGGGTTCTGTAGATAGCTCCCATCAGCTCACATAAAATGTTGGAGGAACTCAGCAGGCTAGGCAACATCTATGGAGTACAGTTGACGTATCGGGCTGAGACCCTTCATCAGGACCTCCAGCATTGTGTGTGTGTGTGTGTGTGTGTGTGTGTGTGTGTGTGTTGCTTGGATTTCCAGTATCTGCAGATTTTCTCTTGTTTGTGATTGAACTCCCATCAGGTTCTTTTTACCCTTGAAGTTCCTTAGCTCTACCCATAATTCAACACCTTCCAACCCTTTGTCACCTCTTTCTAATGATTTGATTTCATTGTTTTACCAACAAAGCCATATCATGCATTTTGCCTACCTGCCTGTCCTTTTGATACAATGTGTATCCTTGGATGTTAAGCTCTGATCTTTTTCCAGCCATGAATCAGTGATGCCCACAACATCATATATGCCAATCTGTAACTGCGCTACAAGTTAATCTCTCTGATTCTGTATACAATGTGTATTCAAGTACAACACCTTCAGTCCTGTATTCACCTTTTTTGATTTTGTTCACCTTTCACATTTGTAACTCATCCTGTTGACTGCAATTTTGCCCTATCATCAGCCTCACTACACACTGCCTCTACTTGTAAATCAAATACCTCATCCTCAGCACTATCACGCCGGTTCCCATCCCCCTGCTAAATTAGTTCAAACCCTCTCAAACAACTCTAGCAAACCTGCCTGCAAGGGTGTTGGTCCCCCTCCAGTTTGGGTGGAACCCGTCCCATACAGCTGAATTACTAGTGATAGGCATCCATTAGTCTCGTGAGACCACGGATTTGCGCCTTGGAAGGTTTCCAGGGCGCAGGCCTGGGCAAGGTTGTATGGAAGAACAGCAGTTGCCCATGCTTCAAGTCTCCCCTCTCCACACCACCGATGTTGTCCAAGGGAAGGACATTAGGACCCATACCAGTGTTGTCGCAGAGCAATGTGTGGTTAAGTGCCTTGCTCAAAGGCCTCAGCCAAGGCTCGAACTAGCGACCTTCAGATCACTAGACGAAAGCCTTAACCACTTGGTCACGCGCCAACACAACTACTAGTACGGTCAAAGTAAATGAACTCACACTCATAATGCGGGTGAGAGTATATGGAAGGCAACTGAATATTCCAAAGTGGGTAGTTAGAAAAGTGAGGTGCAGCAGTGGAATAGAGGACTGACATTACAGGGGTAGCAATGAGGCTGGGGTACAAGGGTACTGGGGCTTAGGAGGTCAGTAAGTAGAATCATTAGTAAATGTATCTCCAGACTATGCAATCACACACTTCTGAGGCCAGACACAGTGAATTCTCTCTATTCTTGTCCCACTGTGGAAAGCAACATCAGTTCAAGGACCCTGACATCCATCTTCCAAGCACCTAAGACCAAGCTATGCCTTTACAAGAGTTGCCTTTCTGTGAGTTCTCCACCAACACAAATTTCCATCAGAAGTAAGAGCAGGAAAAGGCCGTTCAGCCCTGACCTGGCCCATTCCTCTCCCCCCGTGACTCGGCCTCCAACGTCTGATTCAGAGGGTCCCTTCAACTATAACCCTATCTCCTTCACTCATCAAAAAATTAATTCCTCTCCATTTGGGGCCCCCTCACCCCCTGACTGCTTCACTGAGGATCCCATCTTTGCTGCACACTTACTTGAGATCTGCATTGATATATTCTATTACCATGCAGATCCTGCCACAGAGAAGGCCAGCAAAGGTCTTCCAGTTGACAACTTAGAATGTCAGATATGCAAGGTATTGACCCATTTTGTCCACAGGGCAATAAAGTTAGATTTTAGGCTTTACATGATGTTACTCCTGTGAGCCACTGGAGCTGAATTTTCCAATGATTCACCACACTGTGAGGCTGGAAGTTTCACCTCCTCTCCTTCAACGAGTGGACAGTGAAGCATTAAAATAGTCTGCCTTCACTTCATGATTCTATTCTGTATACAATCTTAGTGTTTCAGCAATATCTTCCCACATTTTCCTTCCTATTGCTTGTACATGGTGACAGAGATGCAATATAAAGACTTTTACTCCCTTAAGTTGTGAGATGGATGTAAGAAATAAAATTCTAATTCTAATCCTAATTGTAACTCCAAACTTTACTTCGGAAAATTTTGTGTCTGGATCTGACCTCAGTTTCATACTGGGAGGACAGTGCACAGTCCCCATCTCTGTATTATTGCATCAGATCCACACTGGGAGCACAGTGCACAGTTCCTGTTTCTGTATCATTGGGTCAGACCCTCACTGGGAGCACAGTGCACAGTTCCTGTCTCTGTATCATTGGGTCAGATCTGCACTGGGAGCACAGTGCAACATTCCTGTCTCTGTATCCCATGGTCACAACCACACTGGGAGCACAGTGCACAGTTCCTGTCTCTGTATCATTGGGTCAGACCCTCACTGGGAGCACAGTGCACAGTTCCTGTCTCTGTATCATTGGGTCAGACCCTCACTGGGAGCACAGTGCACTGTTCCTGTCTCTGTATCATTGGGTCAGATCTGCACTGGGAGCACAGTACACTGTTCCTGTCTCTGTATCATTGGATCAGATCTGCACTGGGAGCACAGTGCAACGTTCCTGTCTCTGTATCCCATGGTCACAACCACACTGGGAGCACAGTGCACAGTTCCTGTCTCTGTGTCATTGGGTCAGACCCTCACTGGGAGCACAGTGCACAGTTCCTGTCTCTGTATCATTGGGTCAGACCCTCACTGGGAGCACAGTGCACTGTTCCTGTCTCTGTATCATTGGGTCAGACCCTCACTGGGAGCACAGTGCACAGTTCCTGTCTCTGTATCATTGGGCCAGACCCTCACTGGAAGCACCGTGGCTGTCTCTGTATCATTGGGTCAGACCCTCACTGGGGGCACAGTGCACAGTTCCTGTCTCTGTATTGTTTTAGTCAGAGATACAGCATGTCAACAGGCCCTTCTGGCCCAGTGAGCCTGTGCTGCCCAATTACACCCACGTAAACAATTGCCCTACTAATCCGTACATCTTTGGAAGGTCGGAGAAAACTGGAGGAGATCCACATGGTCATTGGGAAAATGTAGAAGCTCCTTAAAGTCAATGGTGGAATTGGACCTGGGTCTCGGGTGCTGTAATAGCGATTATGCTAACCGCTACACTACCACGCCACCCATGATGTATGAAAGAACACTCTCTTCATTGTTTACAAGTTTGCGGCATGAAATATTTTGCATCCACCTTTGCAATTAGAAGACTCTTTGTTTAGAGTTGTGCATGGTAGACAATATCCCTTTTAGAAGTACCAAAACGTTAGCTTGAAATATATTGAATTGCCTCATCACCAGGGTTTGGCTGCTGAGACAAAAGGGGACTGTGCCTGTGCTACAACTGAGCTAAGATTTACGTCCTATCAAAGTTCACAAAGTATATGAATTCTACAAACTGTGGCAACTAAAATACAAAGAATAATCTTGTAAATGTTCAGTGAAATGTGAAGATTTGAGGAGAATTGTGTGCAATTATTTGAGCTTGAAGTTAGAATTGCAGTTGGATTGATGCGGTGTTTAGTTTGGAAGAATAGAAGTAAATCGAGTGAAATGAAGTTTGTCATGTGCACAAATACATTGGGGAACAGGTCCAATGAAAAGCTTGCAGAGGCAGCATCACAGGCATGTAGATACAGCCAACACATACAATACAAATTGTACACGTCATTGAAGAGAAAGGTGAAGATAAAAAATGAACAAAAGCAAAACCTTGGTGCAAAAAAACAGACTGTCCATGATATCCCTGGGTCAGACCTGCACTGGAAGTATAGTGCACAGTTCCCATCTCTTGCAGACACAGCAGGAGAAGCAACGCTCACAACAGGTTGGAGTGTGACAACAGACCAAGTTATCAGAAGATTGATGCCGATAAGAGAGATAAGAGAGAGACAAATGGGGGAAACATTCAAAATGCTAATAAGAGAGAGACGAGAGAGATTAACGAAAAGAGACACAGTTCCGAGTATTGACAGACCGGTTGCTTTGAACCTGAACTGTTTGAAGTTTGATGGACAGGCGATACCCCAGCAGGGGGATAAAAGGAACAGGTTCACTAAGGCAAGCGACACACCACGACACCATGAGATAACGAGACCCTGGAAGTGCGTTGTGCCCCCCCCCCCCACAAGTTGGTGGAAGTTTTGGAGGTCTGGTCGCGGGACCGACCATAGACGCACAGGGTGGAAGGGTACAATCGGCGGGAACCTAGTGTGTGTTTCCGCCCTTGCCCGGGTGCCGGGTTCACCGCAGAAGAACGATCGTATCTGGAACGGAGGGGTCACAGTCGGTGACCTCAGAAGACATTACAAAGGGCTCGCCCGAAAGCTAACTGCGAGGAATATCAAAGGTCTGTTTGAATCTGATTTGAATATCATCATTCGCGCGCTCTCTCTCTCTCTCTCTCTCTCCCTCCCCAACGGCACAACAGCGATTACTGCAAACTGAACTAAACTGAACTGAACTCTGCGTCACTTGAGTCTGATCATTTTACCCGTAGACTGCGATAGAGCTTGATTGATCCTATTATCCTAGTTCCGTGTACATGTGTGTTTTATCATTGCTAACCCGTTGCATTTATATCCTTACTATTAGAGTACTGTGTTACTTATTTCTTTAATAAAACTTTCTTAGTTCCAGTAATCCAGAATCCAACTAAGTGGTCCATTTCTGCTGGTTTGGCAACCCAGTTATGGGGTACGTAACAGGAGGAACTCAACAGGTCAGGCAGCGTTCGTGGAAACGATCAGTCAACATTTCGGGCTGGAACCCTTCATCAGGACTGAAGAAGGAAGGGGCAGAGGCCCTATAAAGAAGGTGGGGGGAGGGTGAGAAGGAGAAGGCGGGTAGGTTCCAGGCACAGCAGGAGAAGGTGACTGTATGTGTGGAGAAATACTGGGATGCTGATCTTCTGCACCCTAACCACTCACCCTTTTCCCTCCATCTCTGAGGCCCCACCCAGTGACGCACCCTCACCATTGGTCAGACTATACCGGCAGGAATCCTGCGGCTCGTCTGGGTGCAGATCTCGTAAATCACTGATGCGGGACGGCGATATCCCAGACTGCTCAGATGAGAGCCCAGAGGTGAGTAGGAAGATTGAGTTACAGGAGCCACATGTGGACATTGGAATTTTGCATTTTTTTCAAACACAGAGTGTGGTGGGTCCTTGGAAGCTTGGAATATGCTGCTGGGGTGGTGGTGGAGGCAGATACAGTGCAGGCGTTAAAAATTCTCAGGTCGGAGCATGAATGTGCAGAGAATGGAGGGATATCCTCTCTGCCCAGTCTCCCCCACTTTCACCTCCCAGATTCCCCTCTCCCTGCCCCTTTCCCATTCTCACTCCACACCAGAGGCGCAGTCTGATCCTCCTGTCAGCCCACCAGCCCCTTTCCTCAGCTGTTTCCGTCTCACCTCCTCGTGCTGTCTGCTCCACCTCTGCACTCTCTGTCCCAGCACAGGGTCCTTGACCCTGTAATATTGAGCGTCCCTCAGCCGCCACTGGAACCACCATGTCCTGCCGTAGGGGAACAAAAGATATGATTACTGGAATCTGCAACAAAACACAGATTCTGAAACTCTTCCCTGATAAGGTGGGCTGAGGGTCCTGGAGGAGGTTAGAAACCTGTTGGGTGTGAAGACTGGAAGGGTTTACGGAGATAAGGGTGGGTGTAGGGACTGGGTGGGGTTACAGAGCAAGGAAACATGGAGGGGCCGGAACAGAGTGTACATTGGACCACTGGGGGGAGCAGCTAAGGGAAAGGGCTGGTGGGCTGATTGGAGCATCAGACTGAGTCCCTGATGTGGAGTGAAAATGGGAAGGGGACAGGGAGCAGAATCTGGGATATGTAAGTGGGTAAGGGTGAGAACAGAGGGATATCCCTTGAGTTTGTTTTAGAAGAGGTGAACAGGAAAATTGACATTGTCTCCATGGACTTCAACAAGGCCATTCAGAAGGTCCTGTATGGTAGACTAGTCTGGAAGGTTAGTTCACATAGAATCCAGGGTGAGCAAGCCAATTGGTTTGTTGGAAAGGGTCAGAGGTGGTAGTGGAGGGTTGTTTGTCAGATTGGAGGACTGTAACTCATGGTGTGCCATGGAGATTGACTCCAAAATTGGTGGTGTCATGGACAGTGAAGATTTTTACTTCAGATTCTGGTGGGATCTGGAGGAAATGGTGGGCCAAGGAATGGCAAATGGAACTTAATTCAAACAGTGTGGGGTGTTGCATCCTGGGCTGGAACTTCACAGTAAATGGTAGGGCTCTGGGGAGTGTAGTAGAACAGCGAAACTCAGGGACACTATAATGTAGTTCCCTGAAAGCAGTGATACAGGTAGACAGGATGGAGAAGAGGGTATGCAGTACATGGCTTCATGTAATGATACAACTGTACAAGTCATTGGTGAGACTACTCTTGAAGCACTGTGCAGAGTTCTGGTCACCCAGCTATAGGAAGGATGTGTTTAAGTGAAAATGGTGCAGAAAAGGTTCACAATGAAGCTACTAGGCTGGAGAGCTTAATGCTGTATGGGCTACACATAGGAGGATGAGGGGTGACCTTGCAAAAGTATGTAAAATCAATAAGGCTGGAGGTAACATGGATGGTCACAGCGTTTTTCCTATGCAATGCGACTTTGAAGGTAATGCAACATTAGCCGGGAGGACGTGGAATCGATATGGGTAGAGCTACATAACACTAGGGGGCAGAAAATGCTGGTGGGAGTTGTGTACAGGCCACCTAACAGTAGTAGTGAGGTTGGGGATGGCATTAAACAGGAAATTAGAAATGCGTGCAATAAAGGAACAGCAGTTATAATGGGTGACTTCAATCTACATATAGATTGGATGAACCAAATTGGTAAGGGTGCTGAGGAAGAGGATTTCTTGGAATGTATGTGGGGTGGTTTTCTGAACCAACATGTCGAGGAACCAACTAGAGGGCAGGCCATTCTAGACTGGGTATTGAGCAATGAGGAAGGGTTAATTAGCAAATCTTGTCGTGAGAGGCCCCTTGGGTAAGAGTGACCATAATATGGTGGAATTCTTCATTAAGATGGAGAGTGACATAGTTAATTCAGAAACAAAGGTTCTGAACTTAAAGAAGGGTAACATTGAAGGTATGAGATGTGAATTAGCTAAGATTAATTAGCTATCATTAAGCAAATGATACTTAAAGGGTTGATGGTGGATATGCAATGGCAAGCATTTAAAGATCGCATGGATGAACTACAACAATTGTTCATTCCAGTCTGGCAAAAGAATAAACCAGGGAAGGTAGTGCACCCGTGGCTGACAAGGGAAATTAGGGATAGTATCAATTCCAAAGAAGAAACATACAAATTAGCCAGAAAAAGCAGCACACCTGAGGACTGGGAGAAATTCAGAGTCCAGCAGAGGAGGAGAAAGGGCTTAATTAAGAAAGCTAAAAAAGATTATGAGAGAAAGCTGGCAGGGAACATAAACACTGACTGTAAAAGCTTTTATAGATATGTGAAAAGAAAAAGATTGGTTGAGACAAATTTAGGTCCCTTACAGTCAGAAACAGGTGAATTGATCATGGGGAACAAGGACATGGCAGACCAATTGAATAACTACTTTGGTTCTGTCTTCACTAAGGAGGACATAAGTAATCTTCCGGAAATAGTAGGAGACTGAGTGTCTAGTGAGATGGAGGAACTGAGGGAAATACATGTTAGTAGGGAAATGGTGTTAGGTAAATTGAAGGGATTAAAGGCAGATAAATCCCCAGGGCCAGATGGTCTGCATCCCAGAGTGCTTAAGGAAGTAGCCTAAGAAATAGTGGATGCATTAATGATAATTTTTCAAAACTCTTTAGATTCTGGATTGGTTCCTGAGGATTGGAGGGTGGCTAATGTAACCCCACTTTTTAAAAAACGAGAGAGAGAGAAACCCGGGAATTATAGACCAGTTAGCCTAACATCGGTGGTGGGGAAAATGCTAGAGCCAGTTATCAAAGATATGATAACAGCACATTTGGAAAGCGGTGAAATCATCGGACAAAGTCAGCTTGGATTTGTGAAAGGAAAATCATGTCTGACGAATCTCATAGAATTTTTTGAGGATGTAACTGGTAGAGTGGATAGGGGAGAACCAGTGGATGTGGTATATTTGGATTTTCAAAAGGCTTTAGACAAGGTCCCACACAGGAGGTTAGCGTGCAAACTTAAAGCACACGGTATTAGGGGTATGGTATTGATGTGGATAGAGAATTGGTTGGCAGACAGGAAGCAAAGAGTGGGAATAAACGGGGGCCTTTTCAGAATGGCAGGCAGTGACTAGTGGGGTACCGCAAGGCTCAGTGCTGGGACCCCAGTTGTTTACAATATATATTAATGACTTGGATGAGGGAATTAAATGCAGCATCTCCAAGTTTGTGGATGACACTAAGCTGGGCAGCAGTGTTAGCTGTGAGGAGGATGCTAAGAGGATGCAAGGTGACTTGGATAGGTTAGGTGAGTGGGCAAATGCATGGCAGATGCAATTTAATGTGGATAAATGTGAGGTTATCCACTATGGTGGCAAGAACAGGAAAACAGATTATTGTCTGAATGGTGGCCGATTAGGAAAAGGGGAGGTGCAACAAGACCTGGGTGTCATTATACACCAGTCATTGAAAGTGGGCATGCAGGTACAGCAGGCGGTGAAAAAGGCGAATGGTATGCTGACATTCATAGCAAGAGGATTCGAGTACAGGAGCAGGGAGGTACTACTGCAGTTGTACAAGGCTTTGGTGAGACCACACCTGGAGTATTGTGTGCAGTTTTGGTCCCCTAATCTGAGGAAAGACATTCTTGCCATAGAGGGAGTACAAAGAAGGTTCACCAGATTGATTCCTGGGTTGGCAGGACCTTCATATGATGAAAGATTGGATCAACTAGGCTTATACTCGCTGAAATTTAGAAGGTTGAGGGGGGATCTTATTGAAACGTATAAAATTCTAAAGGGATTGGACAGGCTAGATGCAGGAAGATTGTTCCCGATGTTGGGGAAGTCCAGAACGAGGGGTCACAGTTTGAGGATAAGCCTTTTAGGACCGAGATTAGGAAGAACTTCTTCACACAGAGAGTGGTGAATCTGTGAAATTCTCTGCCACAGGAAACAGTTGAGGCCAGTTCATTGGCTATATTTAAGAGGGACTTAGATATGGCCCTTGTGGCTAAAGGGATCAGGGGGTATGGAGAGAAGGCAGGTACAGGGTTCTGAGTTGGATGATCAGCCATGATCGTACTGAATGGCGGTGGAGGCTCAAAAGGCTGAATGGCCTACTCCTGCACCTGTTTTCTATGTTTCTATGTTTCTAGTGTATAGACCGAAGGTGAGAGGGAGAAGATTTAAAATGAACCCCTGCAGGAGCTTTTTTCCACAGAGATTGGTGGGAATATGGAATGAGCTGCTAGAAGAAGCTGTAGAGGTAGGCACAATTACAATATTTAACAGATAGTTCTACAAGTACATGGATAGGAAAATTTAGAAGGATATAGGGCATTGAAGATGAGCACTGAGGGTGAAGGAACTGTCTTTGACAAGAGATATGGAACATCTAGTCAAGAGGAAGAAAGAAGCTTATCTGAGGTTTAGGATCAGATAAGGCTCTTGAGAATTACAAGGTAGCCAGGAAGGAGCTGGGGAATTGACTTAGGAGAGCTAGAGGGAAACACGAGAAACCCTTGATGAGTAGGATTAAGGAAAATTCCAAGTTGTTGTGTACGTGAAGAACAAGAGGATGACTAAAGTGAATGTAGGACCAACCAGGGATAAAAGAGGAAACATGTCTGAAGTTGGAGGTTGAAGACATCGTTAATGAATACTTTGCTTCAGTACTCGTCAATGAGAAAGACCTTGAAAAATGTGAGGTCAGTGTAGAACAGACTGATATTCTGGAACATGTCAAGTTAAGAAAGAGGAAGTGTCACATAGTCACAGAAAAGCACAGCACAGAAGCAGGCTCTTTCACTCATCTAGTCCATGATGAACATTTAAGTTGCCTACTCACATCAACCTAGACCAGGACCATAGCCCTCCATACACCTACCATGCCTATCCAACTTCTTTTAAACATTGAAATCGAACTCGCATGCACCACTTGCTCATGACCTTTTAAGTGAAGAAGTTTCCCCTCATGTTCCCCTTAAACTTTTCACCTTTCACCCTTAACCCATAACCTCTAGTTGTAGTCCCACCCAATATCAGTGGAAAAAGCCTGCTTTCATTTACTCTTCAATTTTGTATACCTCTATCAAATCTCCCTTCAATGTTCTACATTCCAAGGAATAAAGTCATAACCTATTCAATCTTTCTTATAACTCATTTCCTCCAGTCCAAGCAACATCCTTGTAATTTCTCTCCGTACTCTTTCAATCTTAATCACATCTTTCCTGTAGGTGGGTTACCAAAACGGCACACAATACTCCAAATTAGGCCTCACCAATGTCTTAGACAACTTCAACATAACATCCCAACTCCTGTACTTAATACATTGATTTATGGAGTCCAACATGCCAAAAGCTTTCTTTACAGCTCTATTTCAAGAAGTTGACACTACTTTCAAGAAGTTATGTACTGGTATTCCCAAATCACTTAGTTCCACAGCGCTACTCAGTGCCCTGTCATTTACTGTGTAAGACCTACTCTGATCGGTCTTACCAAAGTACATGCCTCACACTTGTCTGTATTAAATTCCATCTGCCATTTTTCAGCCCATTTTTCCAGCTGGTTCAGTTCATGCTGCAAGCTCTGATAGTCTTCCTTGCTGTCCACTACACCCCCAATCTTGGTGTCATCTGCAAATTTGCTGATCCCGCTAACCACATTATCATCCAGATCATTGACATAGATAACAAACAATGAAGGACCCAGCAACGATCCCTTTGGCGCTCCACTAGTCACCGACTTGCAGTCAAAGAGACAACCATCTACTACCACTCTCTGGCTTCCCCTACAAAGCCAATGTCTATCTAGTTTTCTACCTTGTCTTGAATGCTGAGTGACTGACCTAGCTTGACCAAGCTCCTGTGCAGGACCTAGTCAAATGCCTTGCTAAAGTCCATGTAGCCAACATCCACTGCCTTACCTTCATCAACGTTCCTGGTAACTTCCTCGAAAAACTCTGTAAGATTGATTAGACATGACTTACCATGCAAAAAGCCATGCTGACTATCCCTAATAAGCCTATGTCTATCCAAATACTCATATATCCAGTCCCTTAGAATACATTTCAATAACTTTCCCATTACTGATGTCAGGCTCACTGGCTTTATAATTTCCTGGTTTATTTTTAATAGCCTTTGTTAAACAGTGGAACAACATTAGCTACCCTCAAATCCTTCAGTACCTCACCTGTCGCTAAGGATGATTGATATATCTCTGCTTGGGCCCCTGCAATTTTTGCACTTGCCTCTATGAAATCCTAATGTGCTTTGCTGGCTTGGGTGAGAAAACTTGCAAGTCTGTTTGTGTAATATGGGAATAAACTGTTTTCTTTGATGACAGGTAATTGTTTTATGGCCAGAGGGAATGTTTGATAACCGGGGGAAATGGGATGGAATTTCTAAAGATCAAATGTGTGAACAAAATAAGGATGAAGAAAGCAGAGGAATATACTGTTATGGAATGGAGCTACCAAATCACTGTTCTTTGTGAGAAAAAGATATAAAAGCACTTTGGTTGAAACAGAAGATTGGAGCTATATTTCGAGATGAAATCACTGGAAGTATATCTCCCCTTGCAAGTAAAATAATAAGTGCATTAATAATCTGATCCACTATGAATTTGTTGTAATTTGTTTCTTTATATTAGAAGACCTAGCTGAATGGTACATGACACCTCCCACGGGATTTGAGGAAACACCTTGTCAGGCCCTGGGGATTTATCCACCCTAATTTGCCTCAAGACAGCAAACACCTCCTCCTCTGTAATCTGTATAGCGTTCATGAAGTCGATGCTGCTTTGCCTTATTTCTATGGACTCCATGCCCATCTCCTGAGTAAACAAAGTTTTAAAAAATCCATTCGAGTTAGTTTCTGCCTGTTATGCCGCTGGCATTTAGGGCAGCAATATAGGTCCTCCATTTCCATCTGTCCTTGGCCATCTTCTCTATTGTGCCCCAAGTGTGGTTCAGGGTCTTCATTTCTGCCTCTTCGCTATGGCGCAAAGTTGTCTTTGGTCTCCTGGGTTTCTTCAGGGGCCCAATGAAATGCTGTACTGATGATAGAGTTCTCATCACTTGCCCAATCCATCTCCAACATTTCTTCATGATTATTGTGGCCATGTCCTCTTGGGAAAACTGAAGTAGTAGAGCAAGGTTGGAGGTCTTTCTTGACCAGAAATCATGGAGGATCTTCCAGACACTCATGGTGTGGAATGACGACAGCTTGTCAAGGTTGTTCTCTGTCATGTGCCAGCGTTCTGACCTGTACAGGAGTGTGGACAGCTCTAGCTTGGTGTGGACACTGTATCTGGTTGATCCCCATATGTTGCTCTTTGACCTGAAGACATTTCTAGCTTTGCTGAGTCTGCACTGGATGTCTCCTTGGTCCCTTGAGGGACTGTGTAATGATCTGATCTGTATGAACAGCCTGCAAGACAAACTTTTCACAGTATCTTGACACATGTGACAATAATAAACCAATACCAATATTAATACCGATATTCGTCATTGTAGAGCATGTTACAATACCTGCTCCCCCCTCATCTCCTCATTCAGCTCCTCTATTTCACTTTTTGGCTTATTCAAATTTGTCTTACCCATACAACATCCTTTCTACTGAGCTCCCATCTTTATCACAGGTCTTTCCCCCTTTCTTCCCTTTGTCCATTCCTCACCAACATCCTGACCCAGTATTTGCTTAAAAAAATGTTATTTTCTTCTTGGTGTAATGAAAGCTGAAAATGTGGTGACTAAATACCTCATCAAGTCTTCACGATACACCACTCTATGGCTGTATCCAGGAGAATGCAGGGTAAACTTCGAGATTAATCTTAACCCAACTCCTTGCTAGCCATGTCCCTACACATTTCAGTTAAGAATATCTACCCATCTCAGATTTTAAATAATGAATTATTATTAAATAATTCAGAGTTCAGCAGAGGAGGACAAAGGGCTTAATTAGGAAGGGGAAAAAAGATTATGAGAGAAAACTGGCAGGGAACATAAAAACTGACTGTAAAAGCTTTTATAGGTATGTAAAAAGGAAAAGACTGGTAAAGACAAATGTAGGTCCCCTACAGACAGAAACAGGTGGATTGATTATGGGGAGCAAGGACATGGCAGACCAATTGAATAATTACTTTGGTTCTGTCTTCACTAAGGAGGACATAAATAATCTTCCAGAAATAGTAGGGGACAGAGGGTCCAGTGAGATGGAGGAACTGAGCGAAATACTTGTTAGTAGGGAAGTGGTGTTAGGTAAATTGAAGGGATTGAAGGCAGATAAATCCCCAGGGCCAGATGGTCTGCATCCTAGAGTGCTTAAGGAAGTAGCCCAAGAAATAGTGGATGCATTAGTGATAATTTTTCAAAACTCGTTAGATTCTGGACTAGTTCCTGAGGATTGGAGGGTGGCTAATGTAACCCTACTTTTTAAAAAAGGAGGGAGAGAGAAACCGGGGAATTATAGACCGGTTAGCCTAACGTCGGTGGTGGGGAAACTGCTGGAGTCAGTTATCAAAGATGTGATAACAGCACATTTGGAAAGCGGTGAAATCATCGGACAAAGCCAACATGGATTTGTGAAGGGAAAATCATGTTTGACGAATCTCACTGAATTTTTTGAGGATGTAACTAGTAGAGTGGATAGGGGGGAACCAGTGGATGTGGTATATTTGGATTTTCAAAAGGCTTTTGACAAGGTCCCACACAGGAGATTAGTGTGCAAACTTAAAGCACATGGTATTGGGGGTAAGGTATTGATGTGGATGGAGAATTGGTTAGCAGACAGGAAGCAAAGAGTGGGAATAAACGGGACCTTTTCAGAATGGCAGGCGGTGACTAGTGGGGTACCGCAAGGCTCAGTGCTGGGACCCCAGTTGTTTACAATATATATTAATGACTTGGGTGAGGGAATTAAATGCAGCATCTCCAAGTTTGCGGATGACACGAAGTTGGGTGGCAGTGTTAGCTGTGAGGAGGATGCTAAGAGGATGCAGAGTGACTTGGATAGGTTGGGTGAGTGGGCAAATTCATGGCAGATGCAATTTAATGTGGATAAATGTGAAGTTATCCACTTTGGTAGCAAAAATAGGAAAACAGATTATTATCTGAATGGTGGCCGATTAGGAAAAGGGGAGGTGCAACGAGACCTGGGTGTCATTATACACCAGTCATTGAAAGTGGGCATGCAGGTACAGCAGGCGGTGAAAAAGGCAAATGTTATGCTGGCATTTATAGCGAGAGGATTCGAGTACAGGAGCAGGGAGGTACTACTGCAGTTGTACAAGGCCTTGGTGAGACCACACCTGGAGTATTGTGTGCAGTTTTGGTCCCCTAATCTGAGGAAAGACATCCTTGCCATAGAGGGAGTACAAAGAAGGTTCACCAGATTGATTCCTGGGATGGCAGGACTTTCATATGAAGAAAGACTGGATGAACTGGGCTTGTACTCGTTGGAATTTAGAAGATTGAGGGGGAATCTGATTGAAACGTATAAAATCCTAAAGGGATTGGACAGGCTAGATGCAAGAAGATTGTTCCCGATGTTGGGGAAGTCCAGAACAAGGGGTCACAGTTTGAGGATAAGGGGGAAGCCTTTTAGGACCAAGATTAGGAAAAACTTCTTCACACAGAGAGTGGTGAATCTGTGGAATTCTCTGCCGCAGGAAGCAGTTGAGGCCAGTACGTTGGCTATATTTAAGAGGGAGTTAGATATGGCCCTTGTGGCTACGGGGATCAGGGGGTATGGAGGGAACGCTGGGGCGGTGTTCTGAGTTGGATGATCAGCCATGATCATAATAAATGGCGGTGCAGGCTCGAAGGGCCGAATGGCCTACTCCTGCACCTATTTTCTATGTTTCTATGTTTCTATGAATTACACTATTCTCAGTTGGTGTTTGTGGTAAAGAACTCAACACACTCAACTGTAGAGGATGGAAATATTTTCAGCCTCTCTCCTGAAAATGTGGCTCTATTTTTACACAGTGCCATTTAATCCTTTTCTCCCCAGCCCACGACAGATTTCTCCTCTATCCAGTTTATCAATTCCTCAATGTCTTATGCATTGAGCTAATTTGCAAATTTCCTGCTAATTACTGCTTTTAACTTAATCTTTGGAATCTAGCACCATTCTCATAACCTACCTGCAAAGTGCTTGAGCCATCCGTCAAGTTCACAAACAAAATTCTGATAACACACAAAATACTGTAGGAACTCAGCAGGACGAGCGGAATATATGGAAAGGAACAAAGGGTCGATGTTTTGGGTTGAGACCCTTCGGTATTTTATGTGAGTTGTTCTGGATTTCCAGCATCTGCAGAATCTCTGATATTTATTGACTTGAAGGATTAGGATTAGGTTCAAGGGGCAGTCTAACAGGTGATGCACAGCATCTATCTTCTCCTACTCTAGGCCTCCAGCATTTCATAATGTAAAGACAAAAGTGTTGGGATTACTGTGAAAGATAATCCATCTACTTTATATAGTCAGTGGGATGCCCTACTTGAATGTCCAAAGGGACCCAAGGGTACAGGTTCTTCAGTAAACTGCTCCCTGAAACTTTTGCTGGCTGAGTCACAGTGATGATGATTCAACTCATCAGCACATCAAAGGGTGGTGACATAAATTTGTCATTAACCATGTTTTTTTCCAGTCTATAGCTCTCTCGTAACGCCATAGTTTATTTCATACAGTAGTCTAGTATCAGCAGTGTGAATCAGTTGCTCTGGTGTCATCTCACATTTCCATATCCTATATAGCACCCTGCACCCAATTCTATCAGTCAAGGCACACTATTATCTTCTTGACTCACACTTCCTGATTGCAACAGCATGTTGGTTTTTAGATAATAGTAGAGCTGTCAATGCAAACCAGTCATTGCACAATAGCTTCTGGTCTTGCTTAAGGATATGGAACATTAACCCTTTTGGTGAATGATGCCCTTTAGGAGAACAAACAACATTTTCTAAGCAGGTGAATTTTGCTCTCTGTTACATTGATTTGGATGTCACTCCCTGTTGCATTGCTGTGAATGTCACGCCCCTTTGTATGAAGCTAAATAGTGCAGCATCTCTAGATCAGATTGACAGGAAAAGAAGGTTTTGGAATTCCAGTGTGGCTCTACATTATTTTCAGTGCCTCAGCCAGAGTCTATTTTTTCAGGAATTTGCAGTTTTCCCCAATAATTCTGACAATGCAAGGTGATGGCAAATAGCAAGCATCAAGACAGAAAGCCGAGGACAAAAGTAAATGGCAACTATTCATTGTAACAAATGCTCTTCATATGACAAGTTATTCAATCCTGGAAACATTTTTGTGAACCGCTGTTGAACCCTCTCCAGTTTTAGCACATCCTTTCTAAGACAAGGGGCCCAGAACTGCTCATAATACTCCATGTGAGACCTCACCAGTGCTTTATAAAGTTTCAACATACATCCTTGCTTTTATATTCTAGTCCTCTTGAAATGAATACTAACATCCCATTTGCCCTTCTCACCACAGACTCAACCTGCAGAGTAACCTTTAGGGAATCTCGCACAAAGACCCCCAAGTCCCCTTGCACCCTAGCTTTTTTGTATTTCCTCTCCATTTAGAAAATAGTCAACCCTTTCATTCCTTCTACCAAAGTGAATGACCACACACTTCCCAACACTGTATTCCATCTGCCACTTCTTTGCCCATTCTCCTAATCGGTCTAAATCCTTCTGCAGGCTCTCTACTTTTTCAAAACTACCTGCCCCTCCACCTATCTCCATATCATCTGCAAACTTTGCAACAAAGCCACCAATCCCATCATTCAAATCATTGCCATAGGACATAAAAAGAATTGATCCTAACACTGACTCCTATGGATAGGAGAATCTTGGATCTCCAGAGAAGTGATGAATTTAGTCAAGAAGAAAAAGGAAAAGTTTGTAAAACTTCAGAAGTTAGGATCAAATAAAACACATGAGGAATATAAAGAAGCCAGAAAAGAACTAAAGAAGGGAATTAGGAAAGCCAGGAGGGGCCATGAAAACTCCTTGGCAAGTAGGATTAAGGAGAATCTCAGGCATTCTGTACATACATCAGGAGCAAAAGGATAACTAGGGAGAGGGTGGGACCACTCAAGGATAACGAGGGGAACATTTGCTTAGATACAAAGAATGTCAGTGAGGTGATTAGTGAGTACTTTGCTTCAGTATTTACCAAGGAAAGCATATGGAGAAACAGATGAGTGCCGAGTGTATAAATATGTTAGGGCACTTAGAGGTCAAGGAGGAAGAAGTGTTGGGCCTTCTAAAGAGTATTAAGGTGCATAAGTCCCAAGGGCCTGATGGGATTTACCCCAGGTTACTGAAGGAGGCAAGAGATAGAAACATAGAAAACAGGTGCAGGAGTAGGCCATTCGGCCCTTCGAGTCTGCACCGCCATTCAGTACGATCATGGCTGATCATCCTGTACCTGCCTTCTCTCCATACCCCCTGATCCTTTTAGCCACAAGGGCCATATCTAACTCCCTCTTAAATACAGCCAATGAACTGGCCTCAACTGTTTCCTGTGGCAGAGAATTCCACAGATTCACCACTCGCTGTGTGAAGAAGTTTTTCCTCATCTCGGTCCTAAAAGGCTTCCCCTTTATCCTCAAACTGTGACCCCTCGTTCTGGACTTCACCAACATCGGGAACAATCTTCCTACATCTAGCCTGTCCAATCCCTTTAGAATTTTATATGTTTCAATAAGATCCCCCCTCAATCTTCTAAATTCCAGAGAGTATTAGCCTAGCCGATCCAGTCTTTCATCACATGAAAGTCCTGCCATCCCAGGAATCAATCTGGTGAATCTTCTTTGTACTCCCTCTATGGCAAGAATGTCTTTCCTCAGATTAGGGGACCAAAACTGCACACAATACTCTAGGTGTGGTCTCACCAAGGCCTTGTACAACTGCAGTAGTACCTCCCTGCTCCTGTACTCAAATCCTCTCGCTATAAATGCCAGCATACCATTCGCCTTTTTCACCGCCTGCTGTACCTGCATGCCCACTTTCAATGACTGGTGTACAATGACACCCAGGTCTCGTTGCACCTCCCCTTTTCCTAATTGGCCACGATTCAGATAATAATCTGTTTTCCTGTTCTTGCCATCAAAGTGGATAACCTCACATTTATCCACATTAAATTGCATCTGCCATGAATTTGCCCACTCATCTAACCTATCCAAGTCACCCGGCATCCTCTTAGCATCCTCCTCACAGCTAACACTGCCACCCAGCTTCATGTCATCCACAAACTTGGAGATGCTGCATTTAATTCCCTCGTCTAAGTCATTAATATATATTGTAAACAACTGGGGTCCCAGCACTGAGCTGTACCCCAGTTGTCACTTGCCTGCCATTCTGAAAAGGTCTCGTTTATTCCCACTCTTTGCTTCCTGTCTGCCAACCAATTCTCTATCCACATCAATACCTTACCCCCAATACTGTGTGCTTTAAGTTTGCACACTAATCTCCTGTGTGGGACCTTGTCAAAAGCCTTTTGAAAATCCAAATATACCACATCCACTGGTTCTCCCCTATCCACACTAGAAGGTGATGAGATTGCTGGGGCCTTGACCAGTATCTCTCCAGCCACAGGTGAGGTCCCAGAGGAATGGTGAGTGGCTAATCATACCTCTATTTAAGAAGGGAACGAGGGAAAATCCTGGGAACTATAGACGAGTGAGTTTCACATCAGTTGTAGACAAATTGCTAGAGAAAATTCTTAGGGATAGGATATATGAGCATTTGGAAACGCATGGTCTAATTAGGGAGAGCCAGCATAGTTTTGTGAGGGGCAAGTTGTGTCTTACCAACTTAATTGAGTTTTTTTTGACAAGGTGAGAAGAGAGACTGATGAAGGTAGGGCAGTGGATGTTATCAACATTACATTTGGTAAGGCATTTAACAAAGTCCCTCATGGGAGGCTAATCCAGAAGATTAAATGCATGGGATCCGTAGCGATTCGGCTGTTTGGATTCAGAACTGGCTTGCTCATAGAAGACAGACAGTAGTGGTTTAAAGGACTTATTTGAGCTGGAGGTCTGTAATTAGTGGAGTTCTGCAGGGATCTGTACTGGGGCCTCTGCTGCTTGTGATGCATGTAATTCACACGGACGAAAATGTCGATGGGTTTGTTAGCAAGTTTGCGAATGATACCAAGATTGGTGGAGTTGTGGGTAGTGTAGAAGACTGGCAAAGAATAAAGCACAATATAGATCAGTTGCAGATATGGGTGGAGAAATAGCAGACGGAGTTTGACCCAGATAACTGTGAGGTGTGGCACCTTGGTAGCGCAAATGCAGGGAGACAGTACACTGCTAAGGGCAAGATCCTTAACAGAGTTGCTGAGCAGAGAGATCGTGGGGTCCAAGCTCATAGCTCGTTGAAAGTGGCTACACTGGTCGATAAGGTGGGTAAGAAGGCTTATGGAATGCTTCCTTCTATTATTTGAGGCATTGAATTCAAAAGTCAAAAGGTTATGTTGCAGCCTTATAAAATTCTCATTAGGCTGTATCTGGATTATTGCATGCATGTCCAGTCACCCTACTATATGAAGGCTCTGGAGAGAGTGCAAGAGAGGTTTACCAGGCTGCTGCCTGGTTTGGGGGGCATGTGCTATCACGAGAGGCTTTTACAGGGAGCTCACTCCCACCTGGATGATGCTGGTGGCATTGTGAGAGTCACTTTTTAATTTCTCTAGTGCTTTCAATACAGTCCAGCTACTTCTTCTGAGTGAGAAGTTTCAAAGGATAGGCATAGACAAATCCACTATCTCCTGGATTACTGACTACCTGACAGATAGACCCCAGTTTGTATGGCTGGGTAGTTCTCTGTCTGAGATGGTGGTGAGTGGCACTGGAGCCCCACAAGACACTGTCCTGTCTCTGTTTCTGTTCACACTGTACACCTCAGGCTTTCAGTCCAAATCTGAGTCCTGCCACTTACAGAAGTTCTCTGATGACTCTGTAGTGGTTAGGTGTATCAGAGCTGGGCAGGAATTGGAGTACAGAGGACTGGTGGACAAGTTTGTGGAGTGGTGCTTCTGAAAGTGGCCAACAACAGGAAGATGGTGATTGATTTTAGGAGGAAGAAGACTGTGATGAGTCCTTTATTCATTCTGGGAGAAGAAGTTGCGGTGGTGGAGGAGTACAAATACTTGGGTGTTTACCTCGACAACAGACTTGACTAGAAAACTAACATCAAGGCTGCTTACAAGAAGGAGAGGAGCAAGCTTTATCTTTGAAGGAAGATGAGATCCTTCAGTGTGTGTAGCAGGCTGTTAGAGACCATTTACCAGTCTGTTGTAGCGGCTTTATGTCGAGGGAGCAGCATCGGAGCTGGTACTGCAAAAAGACTAAATAAACTCATTAAAAAGGTTGCATCTGTTTTTGGCTACAACCCAGACGCTTTTGAGTTCATGGTGGAGAGGAGGTCAATAAACAAGCTGTTATCCATTATAGACAATCTGGCACATCCTTTCCATGACCTACTGAATAAGCAGCAGAGCACCCTTTCGAACAGACTCATTCACTGCACGGTCACAAGGATTGTTACAGAAAATCTTTCCCACCAAATGCAATAGGTATATACAACAGTTCATCTCTGTGTGACAGGAGAACACACATCATAGTAAAGTAGTCTCTGTTTTATTATTTCGTACATTATTATTGCACATTATTGCACATTGGTAAATTATTATAGGGTATATTACTCTGTACTTATTATTATTTAAGTCTGCACACTGCTAAGTGTTTTTAAAATGTTGCTGCTGTAATGAAAGAATTTCACACTCAGGATCAATAAATTATTATTTTTATTATGATAAACTTGGATCATTTTCTCTGGGTCACCAGATGCTGAGGGGAGATCTGATAGAGGTTTATAAGATTATGGGTGGCAAAGATAGAGTAGACAGAGAGTATCAGTTTCCCAGGGCAGAAGTGTCTAATACTAGAGGTCGTGAATTGAAGATGAGAGGGGGTAGGTTCAAAGGGGAGGTGAGGGGTAAGATTTTTATTCAGAGAGTGGTGGATGCCTGGAATGCACAGCCTGGGATGGTGGTAGAGCCAGATATATTAGAGGCTTTTGGGAGACATTTGGATAGGCACATGGATGTATGGAAGATTGAGGGATATGGACACTGAGTAGGTAGGAGAGATTAGTGTTTGGGTGTTCTTGATTTGCTTTTTAGCTGGTTCAGCACAGTGCTGAATGGCCTGTTCCTGTGTTGTACTGTTCGATGCAAACTGTTCTGCGTTCTGTGTACTAGAGGATGCATATGGCCCTTGTGAAGGCAGAACAGATTCGGCATCATTAACTTGGTACTTCAGCACAACATTACGGACCAAAAGTTCTGTTCTGTTCTGTTTAGCAGGTATTAAACACTGTCACTGAAAACTTAACCATTACAAGAGGGAAACCCTGATCCTTTGGGCTTTATTTTTTAAATTTGGGAGCCTTTTTGTTATTGAAATATTTTAAACTTTGATATCCTGACAGTTTTTTTTCTTATCTTTCTTTCTCCCTTTCCTTATATTAATCCATATTCCTTACTATGTCTTGTTGATATTATTCAATCGTGGTGGTGGTGGTGGCAGCATCCGTTAGTCTCGCGAGAACATGGATCTGCGCTTGGAAAGTCTTGGAATGTCCTCTCCAGGGCGCAGGCCTGGGCAAGGTGGTATGGAAGACCAGCAGTTGCCCATGCAACTCTCTCCTTTCCTCTCCACAACACTGATGTTGTCCAAGGGAAGGGCAAGAGCCGATACAGCTTGGCACCAGTGTCGTCGCAGGAGTTGCCAGAACGAGGTTGAATTCAACGTCGGACTGCCTTAGGGACTCCAGCTCTGGATTTGTCCTCAGGGTTTACTCCCGAAACCTTTCCCATGAATTGGTATGACCGCAAGGCAGTGGAGGTTTGAAATCAGAGTTTCCCTTCTCTTAGATGGACTGCCTTCCCAGGCTGACGAGCTCCATCTACCCGAAATCGTACTGTGACGTAAATCAATATGCAACATTATCTAGGCCAGACCAGGACAACACACAGTCCAGGCCATGGTCTCTATCATGGGACTCTCTCCTGTAACAGTTTCTAAATATTTGGATTGGTTGATGACCATTTAGCACACTGGCCTATTGCCTGTATCCTTCCATGCTTCGGAATATGAACCAATAATCAATGCCTCAGTGGCGTATGTGGTAGGCTCTTAAGAGAAGGCCTTTTACTGATGGCATATAGAACCAGTGCTTCAAAGCAAAAGGTGACTAATTCATCATGGTGGTCACCAGTCAATAAGCAGGTTTTGTCTGAGGAATGCATCAGAATCAGGTTTATTATCATTGACATAAGTCGTGAAATTTGGTGCTCTGAACTAGAATCTATTCTTTTCACATGAATTGCAAGATAGTTGCATATTTCAAACTCATTACTATCTAATCAATACTGTTACTTCTTAGGCATTCTTTTGGGATTGAGGACAAGTTGCTTCTATTCTCAAGCAAGAGAACATCTTCAGATGCTGAAAATCCAAAGCAACACATACAAAATGCTGGAGGAACTCAGCAGCCCAGGCTGCATCTGTGGAAAAGAGTGAACAGTCGATGTTTCAGGACTGGAGGGAAAAAGATGAGAAGTCAGAGTAATAAGGTGGGGGGAGGGGAGGAATAAGTACAAGATAGTAGGTGATAGGTGAAACTGGGAGTGGGGGAAGGGGTGAAGTAAAGAGCTGGGAAGTCGATTGGTGACAAAGATAAGGAGCTGGAGAAAGGGGAATCTGATAGGAGAGGACAAAAGGCCATGGAAGAAAGGGAAGGGGAAGGAGCAGCAGAGGCATGTGATGGGCAGGTAAGGAGATAAGGTGAGAGAGGGAAATGGGAATGGGGAATGATGAAGTGGGGGGGCACCATTACTGGAAGCTCATGCCATCAGGTTGGAGGCTACACAGATGGAATATAACATGTTGCTCCTCCAACCTGAGTGTGACCTCATCGCTGCAGTAGAGGAGGCCGTGGACTGACATGTCGTAATGGGAATGGGAAGTGGAATTAAAATGGGTGGCCACTGGGAGATCCCGCTTTTTCTGGCAGACAGAGCGTAGGTGCTCAGCAAAGCAGGCTGTTGATCTAAGTCGGGACTGACCGGTATACAGGAGGCGACACCGGGAGCACCAGACACGGTATATGACTCCAACAGACTCACAGGTGAAGTTTTGCCTCACCTGGAAGGACTGTTTGGGGCTCTGAATGGTAGTGAGGGTGGAGGTGTAGGGGCAGGTGTAGCACGGTTCCATTTGCAAGGATAAGTGCCAGGATGGAGATCAGTGGGGAGGGATGAATTGACAGGGGAGTCATGTAGGGAGCGATCCCTGCGGAAAGCAGAAAGTGGAGGGGAGGGAAAGATGTGCTTGGTGGTGGGATCCCATTGGAGATGGTGGAAGTTATGGAAAATTATGTGCTGGATATGAAGCCTAGTAGGAGGGTAGGTGAGGACAAGAGGAAACCTAATCTCACTTTTTATCTTTCCTCGCCAGTCCTGATGAATGGTCTTGGCCCGAAACGTCAACAGTTTACTCTTTTTCTCATAGATGCTGCCTGGCCAGCTGAGTCCCTCCAGCATTTTGTGTGTGTGTTGCTTACTTCTATTCTGCTTTGTGGGTTCTGTAGAAGCTCCTGAGGCCAATATGAGAAGTGCAGACTCTTCCATAGACGGGGCAAGCTATGCCTGTTTTAGCAGCTGGTTGGATTGGTTTGAGTTTCTGTGCACTTCCGTTACATAGAATCAATGTTCTTAGTGAAATCACAAATGTCCTTTCTCCACTTGGACCAGTCATTGAGTCCAAATATTCTAAGAAGTCAATAAGCATATTGCACTTTTTCCAAGGATTTGAGTATATCCTTGAATGTTTTCCTCTGTCCACCTGGTAACAGAGCCTGGAACACAGCCTCTGTTCTGGGAGACTGATTTTGCGCATGCAAGCACTTTGGCTTTCCCAACAGTAACAGTAAATGTAATTGTGTCCTGGCGGCTCATCCCAGGAGTGGATGCTGAGGTTGGCTTGCTTGTCTTTCCAGCAAATATTAAAGGTTTTATAGACGAAGTGTTGGTGGTCTCTTTACAGTACCATAAACTGTAGCATGTTGGAGGACCATGTACACTACTTCTCAAGTCTGGTTCTCCATACATCCTTTCCCACAATTAGGGTGCACAATTGGACAAAATCAAAACCTGTTCTATAAGTGAAATATACCAGAGAATCATTTTCTCTCTTTTATCTATTCTAGACACAATCAGAAATGTACAAACATTCACTTGTACAAAATGAAATGAGGAAAATTGTAGTGCATAGGAAAAGATGTGACCTAATTAAAATTCCACATTGTAGATGATTTAATGTACACAAAAATAGACTCTGTCTTCCTATTTTGCAGAATATTTTGATTGCCAGAAATAAGAAAGCTTTTGCCTAAAATGACAAAAGTATTTTTTTGGGCTTGAGCATTCATTTGCATTCCTCTTTCTACTTCACAAAAAAAATCTCTTCCAACAAAATAATCAAAGGGCTAGGGTTTTAAAAGCTGAGTTGATTCAAAACAGTGTAAACATGAATGGGAATCATTGTTGTTATTGTTGATGAGTGTGGGATTTCAGTGGGGAACTAAAACCGGAATGGGTTTCTAGAAGCAAACACTGACTTCTGTTTCGTTTTGATCAAGAGATGTGAAATCCATTGGCGGGGTCAGTGCTTATTGCTATGGGTGAGTTGTCCTTTATAGTGAGCCTCTTTTTACACCAGTTGAAAGATTACAAAGGAATCAACCATTCTATGGATCTGGATTCACATAAAACCCATACAGTTATTTCCTTCCCTGAAGGTAGCCCATTTGAAACTGACTATAAATTCCCTGGCCCTCATAATTGACTGTGATGCTTACTTCCACATTTACTTAATGACTTGAATTAAATTGCTCTGAGAGTATGAAAGTTCAGCACAATACACCACAGGCACATTTCTCCTTCCCCCAACCAACAATGAAAGTATCTGTATGAGGCAATGCCTCAAGAAGGCAGCATCTACTCTATCTTCAACCCACCATATTTGTCATGCCACCTCCATCAAACAGGAGGTACAGAAGCCTGAAGTCCTACACCATCGGGTTCAAGAACAGCTACTGCCCTTCAACAATTCCGTTCTTGGACCAAGATATACAACTGTACTAATTACCTCAGCTTAGCAACACTATGACCACAATGACTACTTCCACTGCAATGGACTTTTGTTTCTCTAATCATTTTCTTTCTTTTGTAATTTTCTATAATTTATGTTCAATTTACTTTCTTCTTATGAATGTTGCATTTCTAATACCATGATTGGAAGTTACCACACAAGATTCTGGAGGAACTCAGCAGGCCAGGCAGTAACTGTGGAAATAAATAAACAGTCGACTTGTCGAGCCAAGACCCTTCTTCGGGACTTGAGAGTAAGGGGGAAGACACCAGAATAAAAAAAATGGGGGAGAGGGGCAGGTGGATAGCTAAAAGGTGACAGGTGAAGCAAGGTGGGTGGGAAAGGTAAAGGGCTGGAGATGAAGGAACCTGACGGGAGAGGAGAGTGGACAATAGGAGAAAGGGAGGGAGGTAAGGTACCAGGGGCAGGTGAGAAGAGTGAAAGGCCATAGTGTGGAATAGAAGAGGGGAGGGGGAGGGAAATGTTTTTTTACTGGAAGGAGAAATTAATACTCATGCCATCAAGTTGGAGGATACCCAGATGGAATATAAGGTGTTGCACCTCCACCCTGAGAGTGGAGAAGAGGAGGCTATGGGCCAACATGTCAGAATGGGAATCAGGGTTGGAATGAGAATGATAGGAGGTTATTGTAGGGTATTCTAGGGGACAGATACATAAGTATTTGGATAAACAGGCACTGATTAGGGATAGTCAACATGGCTATGTGCATGGTAAGTCATGTCTAACCATTCTTGAGTTTTTCAGGGAAGTTACCAGGAAAGTTGACGAAGGCAAGGCAATGGACGTTGTCTGCATAGGCTTTAGCAAGTCATTTGACAAAGTCCTGCATGGGAGATTGGTCAAGTAGGTTCAGTCGCTTGGCATTCAAGATATGGAAGTAAATTGGATTAGTCACTGGCTTTGTGGAAAAAGCCGGAGAGTGGTAGTAGATAATTGTGCAAGTGGTGGATTTGGGGTTAGTTTCAACATGTAAGAGAAATGATGATAGACACAACTGCTAACTGTGTAAGTCCTACCCTGGTTTACCTTCCCAAAGTGCAACAACTTACATTGTCTCCATTAAATTCCATCTTCCATTTTTCAACCCATTTTTCCAGCTGGTCCAGATCCCACTGCAAGCTTTGATAGTCTTCCTCATTGTCCACTATCCTCCCAATCTTGGTGTTATCCACAAATTTGCTGATCCTGTTTACCACATTATCATCCATTATCATTGACGTAGATGAAAAACAACAATGAACCCAGAACTGATCCCTGCAGCACTCCACAGTGACAGGACTCCAGTCAGAAAGACAACCATCTACTCCCACTCTCTGGCTTCTCCTGCAAAACCAATGTGTAATCCAATCTACTACATCATCCTGAATGCCAAGCAAATACTTGAACAACCACTCATGCAGAATTTTCTCAAAGGCCTTTTTAAAGTCCATGTAGACAACATCCACTGTCTTTCCTTTGTCAACATCCTTGGTAACTTCCTCAAAAATTTCGATAAGATTCTATAAGACCTAACACACAAAGGCATGACTTGACTTGCCTTGTCTTGATTTCTCATCACTTGAACAAGTCCACACCTCTCATCCTCACTGCAATACAACCACACCCGGGGTTAACTGCACCTTCCCAAATGTAGAATCCTCTCACTGGATCCTCTTAATTAAAACGATCAGGTAGAGTTCACCATTATAATTAAGGTTGAGATCAGCTATGATTCCACTTAAAAGCAAAAAAATGAACCCGCTTGAGAGGTTTTAAGGCCTCTGTCTATTCCCTTGTCCCTATATTTTGAATGGTACAAGTGATAAAAGTGGTATAGGTCATAGTAAATATCAATACTCACCCCAGAACTTGACAGATGTCGTATTTTATTGAAAGTATATCATCATTTCTTTTCAGTATTCAGAGTTCTTATGCATTTTTCTTCAATGAATGAAGCCTCATATAAAGTTATGAAAATAAAAGGTTATGAGATTTAATCATTTAATTTACTTAGAGATACAGCACAGTAACAGACGCTTCCGGCCCAATGACCCCGCGCCACCTAGCTACACCCATGTGACCAAGTAGTTTACCAACCGGTATGTCTTTGGAAGGAATGTGGGAGGAAACTGAGGAAATTGGAGGAAACCCATGTCGTCACGGGGTGAACGTACAAACTCCTTACAGGCATTGGAAGGAATTGAGCCCTAGTTGCTGGTGCTGTAGAGCGATGTGCTGACCACTACGCTATTGTGCTGCCTGTAGCAACAACGGTTAATCTTTCCTGAAAATAACCCTCACACATGAAAGGTTTGAAGTGCTGGTCAATCATTTAAAGTCACCTGATCTTTCTTGCTCGGCTCGGTCCTGCAGGAAGATTGATTAATCTTCTGCCAGGCTTCCCAGTAGGTATATTCAGTTCAGTTCATCTAATTCATCCGTAGGGCAGCACAGTAGTGTAGTAGTTCACATTAACACTTTACAGTGCAGGTGACCCGGGTTCATTTCCTGCAACTGTCTGTAAGGAGTTTGTACATTCTCCCTGTGACCAAGTGGGTTTCCCCTGGTTTCTCCCTACAGTCCAAAGACACACCAGTTAGGAGGTTAATTGGTCATTGTAAATTGTCCTGTGATTGGGCTAGGATTGAATCAGGGATTGCTGGGCTTGAAGGGCTGAAAGGACTTATCCCACCCTGCATCTCAATAAATTAATAAATACATAAATATTCAGTATGAAGAGAAATTTCTTCTTACTGAAGGGTGAAAGTAGCCATTTAAATATCTCTACATCATCTCCGTATGAAAGTAAAACCTCGAACAATTATTCCTTATTTGCATTTGCTTCCTTTGCTTTATTTCTTGCTAATTGCATCTTTCCTACATTTCATGGAGTATGGGATATCCATATTGATATGGAATGCACACAGAATGCTCCGTTCTAAATGGATGTCCCTCTATTCTGAAGCTATGTCGAATGGTCTTTGACTCCCCCACCAGAGGAAACATCCTCTCCACGTCAACTCTATTGAGGCCTTTCAACCTTTCATCTCCCCCTCATTCTTCTCAATTGCAGTGACTTGAGGCCCAGAGCCATCAAATGCTACTCATATAATAAGCCTTTTGTTCCTGGAATAACTTTTGTAAATTTCCTTTGAACCATCAGCACACCTTTTCTTAGATAAGGGGCCCTGAAACTACTACAAGTGAAGCCTCACCAGTGCTTTGTAAAGCCTCAATATTACATCCTTGCTTTTATATTCTAGTGTCTATGGAGGACTGAAGAAGTGTCTTGGCCTGAAACGTCAACTGCTGCACAAACAAGAGAAAATCAGCAGATGCTGGAAATCAAAGTAATACACACAAAATGCTGGCAGAATTCAGCAGGTCAGGCAACATCTGTGGAAAAGAGGAAACCGTTGACGTTTTGGTCCGAGACCCTTCATCAGCTCTGGATGAAGGTCTGGGCCTGATGCAGAGTCTTGGCCCAAAACATCGACTGGTTATTCTTTTTCATCGATGCTGCCTGACCTGCTGAGTTCCTCCAGGATTTTGTGTGTGTTATCTTGGGTTTCCAGTATCTGCAGAATTCCATGTGATTATAAAACGTGGTTAAAAGTGTTTACAGTGCAGTCCAGTGACAGGGGTAATAGGTAGAATGGGTGGGGGGGGGGTAACTAAAATGGTTGATTGGTTGATCAGATTAATTGCCTGGGGGAGAAACTTTTAAGGTGTACAGTAAGTAACACGAATTAAACAAAGTCAAGCTGTGGTGAAGATTGTTAGTGAATGCATAGGATTACATGACCGTGATAACATTTTCTAACTGAATATTAATGAAGATTTTATTTTAAACTGTGTCCAGAAACTGTCAGGTCTGGGGATCTTTCTACAGATCGCAGCTATTTTTTTCTCTTGCAAATCTTCAACCAATCAGTGAATTTTATCCTTGATAAAGTTCAGAATTGCAGAAGTCTGAATCATCCAACTCATGTTAATCTGGATGATTTTTTTTTGTTTTCCCTCTATACATAATTCTGAAAATGACTAATTTCCAGAGTGGTAGGAAGTGAAATTTCAACTGAGGGCCAATCCATATTAGTATCTTGTCAGGAGTAAGATAATTCCATAAGACTATAAGATATAGCAGCAGAATTAGGCCATTTGGCCCATCAAGTCTGTTCTGCCATTTCATCATGACTGATTCAATTTTCTCCTCAGCCCCAATCTCCTGCCTTCTCCCCGTAACCTTTTATGCCCTAACAAATCAAGAATCTATCAACTTCTGCCTTAAATATAAATAAAGGCGGCCTTCGCAGCTGCCTGTGGCAACAAATTCCGCAGATTCACCACTCTTTGGCTAAAGAAATTCCTCCTCATCTCCTTTCTAAATGGATGCTCCTCTATTCTGAGGCTGTGTCCTCTGGTCTTAGACTCTCCCACCACAGGGAACGTCCTCTCCACATCCACTCTCAAGGGCTTTCACTCAATTAGGTCACCCCTCATTCTTCTGAATTCCAGTGAATACAGGCTCAGAGCCATCAAACACTCTTCATATGACAAGCCATTCAATCTTGGAATTGTTTTCGTGAACCTCCTTTGAACCCTCTCCTGTTTCAGCATGTCCTTTCTAAGGTAAGGGGCCCAAAACTGCTCACAATACTCCAAGTGAGGTGCAACAGCGCTTTATAATGTCTCAACATTACATCCTTGCTTTTATATCCTGGTCCTCTTGAAATGAATGCCAACATTGCTTTTGCCTTCCCTGCCACAGGCTCAAATTAACCTGCAAATTAACATTTAGTGAATCCTGCACTAGGACTCCCAAGCCCCTTTGAGCCTCAGTTTTTTGAATTCAAAGTTCATACTTCAAAGTAAAATGTATTATCAGAGTACATACATGTCACCACATACAACCCTGAGATTCTTTTTCTGTGGACGTACTTAGCAAATCTATAGAACAGTAACCGTAAACAGGATCTGTAAACTGTAAACAAACTGTGCAAATGAAGTTATAAATAAATAGTGATAAATAACTAGCATGAAATAACAATATAACGGAGTCCTTAAATGAGTGTAGCTATCCCCTTTTATTCAAGACCCTGATGGCTGAGGGGTAGTAACTGTTCTTGAACCTGGTGGTGTGAGTCCTGTGGCTCTTGTACCTTCTAGTTGACGGCAGCAGACAGTAAAGAGCATGGCCTGGGAGGCGAGGATCATTGATGATGGATGATGCTTTTCTATGACAATGTTTCACGTAGATGTGCTCAATGGTTGGGAGGGTTTTTCCCATGATGCACTGGGCCAATTCCACTACCTTTCATAGGAATTTCCGCTCAAAGGCTTTGGTGTTCCCATACCAGGCCACAGTGCGGCCGGTCAGCGCACTTTCCACTACACATCTATAGAAGTTTGCCAAGGTTTTTGACGTCATGCTGAATTTCTGCAGACTCCTGAGGAAGTAGTGGTGCTGTTGTACTTTCTTCGCAATTATATTTATATGATGGGTCTATGACAGGTCCTCTGAGATAATGGCACCTAGGAATTTAAAGTTACTGACCCTTTCCAACTCTGAAGATTACTGGCTCATGGACCTCTGGTTTCCCTCTCCTGAAGTCTAGAATCAGTTCTTTGGTCTTATTGACATTGAGTGAGAAGTTGTTGTTATTGCAACACTCAGCCAGATCTCCCTCCTGTAATCTGATTCATTTCCACCTTTGATATAGCCTACAACAGTGGGGTTGTCAACAAACTTGCATATGGTGTTGGAACTGTACATAGCCACACAGGCATAGTGAGTAGGGCAGGGGGCTCCTGTGCTGATGGAGATTGTGGCAGAGATGTTTTTGCCAATCCAAACTGACGGGGGTCTACAAGTGAGGAAATCCAGGATCCAATTGCACAAGGGGGGTAATGAGGCCCAAGACTGATCAGTTTTGAGGGGATGATGGTGTTAAATGCCGAGCTGTAATCAATAAAGAGCATCCTGATGTATGTATTTTTGCAGCCAGATGTTCCAGTGTTGCTTTGGGAGGCAAATTGGAGTCAATCCATGTTGCCACTCAGACAGGATCTGATGTGCTCCAAACCAGCCTCTCAAAACATGCCATCACTGTGGACGTAAGTGCCACTGGGTGACAGGTTACCACGCGCCTCTTGGGCACCGGTACGATCGAAGCCTGCTTGAAGCAGGTGGGCACCACACACTGCCGGAGTGAGAGGTGGAAGAATACAGCAGCCAGTTGGTCAGCACAGGTCTTCAGTATTCAGCCAGGTACTCCATCTGGTCCGGAGCCTTTCCTTGGATTCACACTCTTGAAGTCAGCTCGCAGGTCACCTTCAGAACCTCAGGGGGCATGGGGGTGCATGATGGCTCCCCCCTGTACTGCTGATCAAAACAAGCATAGAAGGTACTGAGCTTATTCACTGACCCTATGTCGCAAGATTTTACTTTGTAGGAGGCAAACCACTCCCCTTCCCTGGAAGAGAGGCCAATAATCCAAAAATTTTATGCCCTTCCTCCTACACCAACTCCTTAGCCATGTAATAACTGTATAATCTTCCTAGTTCTGGCCTCACTAGCACATGGCACTGATAGCAATCCTGAGATCACAACCCTGGAGGTCCTGCCCTTTAACTTAGCTCCTAACTGCCTGAACTCCCTATGCAGGACCTCATCACTCATCCTTTTATGTTATTGGTACCTGCATGGACCACGACCTCTGACTCCCACTTGAGAACGCTGAGGACTCGATCCGAGATGTCCCAGATCCTGGCACCCGGGAGGCAACATACCATCTCGTACTTGCCCACAGAAGCTCCTGTCCATTCCTCAATCTAACGAATCCTATCACCATGGCATGCCTGTTCTCCC